>NW_027139896.1:0-70000 GCF_035084215.1 Heptranchias perlo | reverse complement strand
CTCCCTGCGACGCGACTCCCTGCGACGCGACTCCCTGCGACGCGACTCCCTGCGACGCGACTCCCTGCGACGCGACTCCCTGCGACGCGCCTCCCTGCGACGCGCCTCCCTGCGACGCGCCTCCCTGCGACGCGACTCCCTGCGACGCGACTCCCTGCGACGCGACTCCCTGCGACGCGACGCGACTCCCTGCGACGCGACTCCCTGCGACGCGACTCCCTGCGACGCGACTCCCTAAGACGTGACGTGACTCCCTGCGACGTTACTCCCTGCGACGCGACTCCCTGCGACGCGACTCGACTCCCTGCGACGTGACGTGACTCCCTGCGACGCGACTCCCTGCGACGTGACGCGACTCCCTGCGACGTGACTCCCTGCGACGTGACTCCCTGCGACGTGACTCCCTGCGACGCGACTCCCTGCGACGTGACTCCCTGCGACGTGACTCCCTGCGACGTGACGTGACTCCCTGCGACGCGACTCCCTGCGGCGCGACTCCCTGCGACGTGACGTGACTCCCTGCGACGCGACTCCCTGCGACGTGACGTGACTCCCTGCGACGCGACTCCCTGCGACGCGACTCCCTGCGACGTGACTCCCTGCGACGTGACTCCCTGCGACGTGACTTCCTGCGACACGACTCCCTGCGACGTGACTCCCTGCGACGCGACTCCCTGCGACGTGACTCCCTGCGACGTGACTCCCTGCGACGTGACGTGACTCCCTGCGACGCGACTCCCTGCGGCGCGACTCCCTGCGACGTGACGTGACTCCCTGCGACGCGACTCCCTGCGACGTGACGTGACTCCCTGCGACGCGACTCCCTGCGACGCGACTCCCTGCGACGCGACTCCCTGCGACGCGACTCCCTGCGACGTGACGCGACTCCCTGCGACGCGACTCCCTGCGACGTGACGTGACTCCCTGCGACGCGACTCCCTGCGACGCGACTCCCTGCGACGCGACTCCCTGCGACGCGACTCCCTGCGACGCGACTCCCTGCGACGCGACGCGACTCCCTGCGACGCGACGCGACTCCCTGCGACGCGACTCCCTGCGACGCGACTCCCTAAGACGTGACGTGACTCCCTGTGACGTTACTCCCTGCGACGCGACTCCCTGCGACGTGACGCGACTCCCTGCGACGCGACTCCCTGCGACGCGACTCCCTGCGACGCGACTCCCTGCGACGCGACTCCCTGCGACGCGACTCCCTGCGACGCGACTCCCTGCGACGTGACTCCCTGCGACGTGACTCCCTGCGACGTGACGTGACTCCCTGCGACGCGACTCCCTGCGGCGCGACTCCCTGCGACGTGACGTGACTCCCTGCGACGCGACTCCCTGCGACGTGACGTGACTCCCTGCGACGCGACTCCCTGCGACGTGACTCCCTGCGACGTGACTCCCTGCGACGTGACTCCCTGCGACGTGACTTCCTGCGACACGACTCCCTGCGACGTGACTCCCTGCGACGCGACTCCCTGCGACGTGACTCCCTGCGACGTGACTCCCTGCGACGTGACGTGACTCCCTGCGACGCGACTCCCTGCGGCGCGACTCCCTGCGACGTGACGTGACTCCCTGCGACGCGACTCCCTGCGACGTGACGTGACTCCCTGCGACGCGACTCCCTGCGACGCGACTCCCTGCGACGCGACTCCCTGCGACGCGACTCCCTGCGACGTGACGCGACTCCCTGCGACGCGACTCCCTGCGACGTGACGTGACTCCCTGCGACACGACTCCCTGCGACGCGACTCCCTGCGACGCGACTCCCTGCGACGCGACTCCCTGCGACGCGACTCCCTGCGACGCGACTCCCTGCGACGCGACGCGACTCCCTGCGACGCGACGCGACTCCCTGCGACGCGACTCCCTGCGACGCGACTCCCTAAGACGTGACGTGACTCCCTGTGACGTTACTCCCTGCGACGCGACTCCCTGCGACGTGACGCGACTCCCTGCGACGCGACTCCCTGCGACGCGACTCCCTGCGACGCGACTCCCTGCGACGCGACTCCCTGCGACGTGACTTCCTGCGACACGACTCCCTGCGACACGACTCCCTGCGACGTGACTCCCTGCGACGCGACTCCCTGCGACGTGACTCCCTGCGACGCGACTCCCTGCGACGTGACGTGACTCCCTGCGACGCGACTCCCTGCGGCGCGACTCCCTGCGACGTGACGTGACTCCCTGCGACGTGACTCCCTGCGACGCGACTCCCTGCGACGCGACTCCCTGCGACGTGACGCGACTCCCTGCGACGTGACGCGACGACTCCCTGCGATGCGACTCCCTGCCACGTGACTCCCTGCCACGTGACTCCCTGCGACGCGACTCCCTGCGACGCGACTCCCTGCGACGCGACTCCCTGCGACGTGACGCGACTCCCTGCGACGTGAGGCGACTCCCTGCGACGTGACGCGACTCCCTGCGACGTGACTCCCTGCGACGTGACTCCCTGCGACGTGACGTGACTCCCTGCGACGCGACTCCCTGCGACGTGACTCCCTGCGACGTGACGTGACTCCCTGCGACGTGACTCCCTGCGACGTGACGCGACTCCCTGCGACGCGACTCCCTGCGACGTGACTCCCTGCGACGTGACGTGACTCCCTGCGACGCGACTCCCTGCGACGCGACTCCCTGCGACGCGACTCCCTGCGACGTGACTCCCTGCGACGCGACTCCCTGCGACGTGACTCCCTGCGACGCGACTCCCTGCGACGTGACTCGACTCCCTGCGACGTGACGCGACTCCCTGCGACGTGACGCGACTCCCTGCGACGTGACTCCCTGCGACGTGACTCCCTGCGACACGACTCCCTGCGACGTGACTCCCTGCGACGTGACTCCCTGCGACGCGACTCCCTGCGACGTGACGCGACTCCCTGCGACGCGACTCCCTGCGACGCGACTCCCTGCGACGCGACTCCCTGCGACGCGACTCCCTGCGACGCGACTCCCTGCGACGCGACGCGACTCCCTGCGACGCGACGCGACTCCCTGCGACGCGACTCCCTAAGACGTGACGTGACTCCCTGCGACGCGACTCCCTGCGACGCGACTCGACTCCCTGCGACGTGACGTGACTCCCTGCGACGCGACTCCCTGCGACGTGACGCGACTCCCTGCGACGTGACTCCCTGCGACGCGACTCCCTGCGACGTGACGCGACTCCCTGCGACGTGACTCCCTGCGACGTGACTCCCTGCGACGCGACTCCCTGCGACGCGACTCCCTAAGACGTGACGTGACTCCCTGCGACGTTACTCCCTGCGACGCGACTCCCTGCGACGCGACTCGACTCCCTGCGACGTGACGTGACTCCCTGCGACGCGACTCCCTGCGACGTGACGCGACTCCCTGCGACGTGACTCCCTGCGACGTGACTCCCTGCGACGTGACTCCCTGCGACGTGACTTCCTGCGACACGACTCCCTGCGACGTGACTCCCTGCGACGCGACTCCCTGCGACGTGACTCCCTGCGACGTGACTCCCTGCGACGTGACGTGACTCCCTGCGACGCGACTCCCTGCGGCGCGACTCCCTGCGACGTGACGTGACTCCCTGCGACGCGACTCCCTGCGACGTGACGTGACTCCCTGCGACGCGACTCCCTGCGACGCGACTCCCTGCGACGCGACTCCCTGCGACGCGACTCCCTGCGACGTGACGCGACTCCCTGCGACGCGACTCCCTGCGACGTGACGTGACTCCCTGCGACGCGACTCCCTGCGACGCGACTCCCTGCGACGCGACTCCCTGCGACGCGACTCCCTGCGACGCGACTCCCTGCGACGCGACTCCCTGCGACGCGACTCCCTGCGACGCGACTCCCTGCGACGCGACGCGACTCCCTGCGACGCGACGCGACTCCCTGCGACGCGACTCCCTGCGACGCGACTCCCTAAGACGTGACGTGACTCCCTGTGACGTTACTCCCTGCGACGCGACTCCCTGCGACGTGACGCGACTCCCTGCGACGCGACTCCCTGCGACGCGACTCCCTGCGACGCGACTCCCTGCGACGCGACTCCCTGCGACGTGACTTCCTGCGACACGACTCCCTGCGACGTGACTCCCTGCGACGTGACTCCCTGCGACGCGACTCCCTGCGACGTGACTCCCTGCGACGCGACTCCCTGCGACGTGACGTGACTCCCTGCGACGCGACTCCCTGCGGCGCGACTCCCTGCGACGTGACGTGACTCCCTGCGACGTGACTCCCTGCGACGCGACTCCCTGCGACGCGACTCCCTGCGACGCGACTCCCTGCGACGTGACGCGACTCCCTGCGACGTGACGCGACGACTCCCTGCGATGCGACTCCCTGCCACGTGACTCCCTGCCACGTGACTCCCTGCGACGCGACTCCCTGCGACGCGACTCCCTGCGACGCGACTCCCTGCGACGTGACGCGACTCCCTGCGACGTGAGGCGACTCCCTGCGACGTGACGCGACTCCCTGCGACGTGACTCCCTGCGACGTGACTCCCTGCGACGTGACGTGACTCCCTGCGACGCGACTCCCTGCGATGTGACTCCCTGCGACGTGACGTGACTCCCTGCGACGTGACTCCCTGCGACGTGACGCGACTCCCTGCGACGCGACTCCCTGCGACGTGACTCCCTGCGACGTGACGTGACTCCCTGCGACGCGACTCCCTGCGACGCGACTCCCTGCGACGCGACTCCCTGCGATGCGACTCCCTGCGACGTGACTCCCTGCGACGCGACTCCCTGCGACGTGACTCCCTGCGACGCGACTCCCTGCGACGTGACTCGACTCCCTGCGACGTGACGCGACTCCCTGCGACGTGACGCGACTCCCTGCGACGTGACTCCCTGCGACGTGACTCCCTGCGACGTGACTCCCTGCGACACGACTCCCTGCGACGTGACTCCCTGCGACGTGACTCCCTGCGACGCGACTCCCTGCGACGCGACTCCCTGCGACGCGACTCCCTGCGACGCGACTCCCTGCGACGCGACTCCCTGCGACGCGACTCCCTGCGACGCGACGCGACTCCCTGCGACGCGACGCGACTCCCTGCGACGCGACTCCCTAAGACGTGACGTGACTCCCTGCGACGCGACTCCCTGCGACGCGACTCGACTCCCTGCGACGTGACGTGACTCCCTGCGACGCGACTCCCTGCGACGTGACGCGACTCCCTGCGACGTGACTCCCTGCGACGCGACTCCCTGCGACGTGACGCGACTCCCTGCGACGTGACTCCCTGCGACGTGACTTCCTGCGACACGACTCCCTGCGACGTGACTCCCTGCGACGCGACTCCCTGCGACGTGACGTGACTCCCTGCGACGCGACTCCCTGCGGCGCGACTCCCTGCGACGTGACGTGACTCCCTGCGACGCGACTCCCTGCGACGCGACTCCCTGCGACGTGACGCGACTCCCTGCGACGTGACGCGACTCCCTGCGACGTGACGCGACTCCCTGCGATGCGACTCCCTGCCACGTGACTCCCTGCGAC
The DNA here is from genome assembly GCF_035084215.1 of Heptranchias perlo. Lineage (NCBI taxonomy): Eukaryota > Metazoa > Chordata > Chondrichthyes > Hexanchiformes > Hexanchidae > Heptranchias > Heptranchias perlo. Next base: position 64,493 of record NW_027139896.1, on the reverse strand, counting down.
GCGACTCCCTGCGATGCGACTCCCTGCGACGTGACGCGACTCCCTGCGACGCGACTCCCTGCGATGCGACTCCCTGCCACGTGACTCCCTGCGACACGACTCCCTGCGACGTGACGCGACTCCCTGCGACGCGACTCCCTGCGACGTGACGCGACTCCCTGCGACGTGACTCCCTGCGACGTGACTCCCTGCGACGTGACGTGACTCCCTGCGACGCGACTCCCTGCGACGTGACGTGACTCCCTGCGACACGACTCCCTGCGACGTGACGCGACTCCCTGCGACGCGACTCCCTGCGACGTGACGCGACTCCCTGCGACGCGACTCCCTGCGACGTGACGCGACTCCCTGCGACGCGACTCCCTGCGACGTGACTCCCTGCGACGTGACGTGACTCCCTGCGACGCGACTCCCTGCGACGTGACTCCCTGCGACGTGACGCGACTCCCTGCGATGCGACTCCCTGCCACGTGACTCCCTGCCACGTGACTCCCAGCGACGCGACTCCCTGCGACGCGACTCCCTGCGACGCGACTCCCTGCGACGCGACTCCCTGCGACGCGACGCGACTCCCTGCGACGCGACTCCCTGCGACGCGACTCCCTGCGACGCGACTCCCTGCGACGCGACTCCCTGCGACGCGACTCGACTCCCTGCGACGTGACGTGACTCCCTGCGACGCGACTCCCTGCGACGTGACGCGACTCCCTGCGACGTGACTCCCTGCGACGCGACTCCCTGCGACGTGACTCCCTGCGACGCGACTCCCTGCGACGTGACGTGACTCCCTGCGACGCGACTCCCTGCGGCGTGACTCCCTGCGACGCGACTCCCTGCGACGTGACTCCCTGCGACGCGACTCCCCGTGACGTGACTCCCTGCGACGCGACTCCCTGCGGCGCGACTCCCTGCGACGTGACGTGACTCCCTGCGACGCGACTCCCTGCGACGTGACGCGACTCCCTGCGACGCGACTCCCTGCGACGCGACTCCCTGCGACGCGACTCCCTGCGACGCGACTCCCTGCGACGCGACGTGACTCCCTGCGACGTGACTCCCTGCGACGCGACTCCCTGCGACGCGACGCGACTCCCTGCGACGCGACTCCCTGCGACGCGACTCCCTGCGACGCGACTCCCTAAGACGTGACGTGACTCCCTGCGACGCGACTCGACTCCCTGCGACGTGACGTGACTCCCTGCGACGCGACTCCCTGCGACGTGACTCCCTGCGACGTGACTTCCTGCGACACGACTCCCTGCGACGCGACTCCCTGCGACGCGACTCCCTGCGACGTGACTCCCTGCGACGCGACTCCCTGCGACGTGACGTGACTCCCTGCGACGCGACTCCCTGCGGCGCGACTCCCTGCGACGTGACGTGACTCCCTGCGACGCGACTCCCTGCGACGCGACTCCCTGCGACGTGACGCGACTCCCTGCGACGTGACGCGACTCCCTGCGACGTGACGCGACTCCCTGCGATGCGACTCCCTGCCACGTGACTCCCTGCCACGTGACTCCCTGCCACGTGACTCCCTGCGACGCGACTCCCTGCGACGCGACTCCCTGCGACACGACTCCCTGCGACGTGACGCGACTCCCTGCGACGTGAGGCGACTCCCTGCGACGTGACGCGACTCCCTGCGACGTGACTCCCTGCGACGTGACTCCCTGCGACGTGACGTGACTCCCTGCGACGCGACTCCCTGCGACGTGACTCCCTGCGACGTGACGCGACTCCCTGCGATGCGACTCCCTGCGACGCGACTCCCTGCGATGCGACTCCCTGCCACGTGACTCCCTGCGACGCGACTCCCTGCGACGTGACTCCCTGCGACGTGACGCGACTCCCTGCGACGTGACTCGACTCCCTGCGACGTGACTCGACTCCCTGCGACGTGACTCCCTGCGACGCGACTCCCTGCGACGCGACTCCCTGCGACGTGACGCGACTCCCTGCGACGCGACTCCCTGCGACGCGACTCCCTGCGACGTGACTCCCTGCGACGCGACTCCCTGCGACGTGACGTGACTCCCTGCGACGCGACTCCCTGCGACGTGACTCCCTGCGACGTGACGCGACTCCCTGCGACGTGACTCCCTGCGACGTGACTCCCTGCGACGTGACGTGACTCCCTGCGACGCGACTCCCTGCGACGTGACGTGACTCCCTGCGACGCGACTCCCTGCGACGTGACGCGACTCCCTGCGACGCGACTCCCTGCGACGCGACTCCCTGCGACGCGACTCCCTGCGACGTGACTCCCTGCGACGCGACTCCCTGCGACGTGACGCGACTCCCTGCGACGCGACTCCCTGCGACGCGACTCCCTGCGACGTGACGTGACTCCCTGCGACGCGACTCCCTGCGACGCGACTCCCTGCGACGCGACTCCCTGCGACGCGACTCCCTGCGACGCGACTCCCTGCGACGCGACTCCCTGCGACGCGACTCCCTGCGACGCGACTCCCTGCGACGCGACTCCCTGCGACGTGACGTGACTCCCTGCGACGCGACTCCCTGCGACGTGACGCGACTCCCTGCGACGCGACTCCCTGCGACGCGACTCCCTGCGACGCGACTCCCTGCGACGCGACTCCCTGCGACGCGACTCCCTGCGACGCGACTCCCTGCGACGCGACTCCCTGCGACGCGACTCCCTGCGACGCGACTCCCTGCGACGCGACTCCCTGCGACGCGACTCCCTGCGACGCGACTCCCTGCGACGCGACTCCCTGCGACGCGACTCCCTAAGACGTGACGTGACTCCCTGCGACGTTACTCCCTGCGACGCGACTCCCTGCGACGCGACTCGACTCCCTGCGACGTGACGTGACTCCCTGCGACGCGACTCCCTGCGACGTGACGCGATTCCCTGCGACGTGACTCCCTGCGACGTGACTCCCTGCGACGTGACTTCCTGCGACGCGACTCCCTGCGACGTGACTCCCTGGGACGCGACTCCCTGCGACGCGACTCCCTGCGACGTGACTCCCTGCGACGCGACTCCCTGCGACGCGACTCCCTGCGACGCGACTCCCTGCGACGCGACTTCCTGCGACGCGACTCCCTGCGACGTGACTCCCTGCGACGTGACTCCCTGCGACGCGACTCCCTGCGACGCGACTCCCTGCGACGTGACGCGACTCCCTGCGACGTGACGCGACTCCCTGCGACGTGACGCGACTCCCTGCGACGTGACGCGACTCCCTGCGATGCGACTCCCTGCCACGTGACTCCCTGCCACGTGACTCCCTGCCACGTGACTCCCTGCGACGCGACTCCCTGCGACGCGACTCCCTGCGACACGACTCCCTGCGACGTGACGCGACTCCCTGCGACGTGACGCGACTCCCTGCGACGTGAGGCGACTCCCTGCGACGTGACGCGACTCCCTGCGACGTGACTCCCTGCGACGTGACTCCCTGCGACGTGACGTGACTCCCTGCGACGCGACTCCCTGCGACGTGACTCCCTGCGACGTGACGCGACTCCCTGCGATGCGACTCCCTGCCACGTGACTCCCTGCGACGCGACTCCCTGCGACGTGACTACCTGCGATGTGACGCGACTCCCTGCGACGTGACTCGACTCCCTGCGACGTGACTCCCTGCGACGTGACTCCTTGCGGCGTGACTCCCTGCGACGCGACTCCCTGCGACGCGACTCCCTGCGACGCGACTCCCTGCGACGCGACTCCCTGCGACGCGACTCCCTGCGACGCGACTCCCTGCGACGCGACGCGACTCCCTGCGACGCGACTCCCTGCGACGCGACGCGACTCCCTGCGACGCGACTCCCTAAGACGTGACGTGACTCCCTGCGACGTTACTCCCTGCGACGTTACTCCCTGCGACGCGACTCCCTGCGACGCGACTCGACTCCCTGCGACGTGACGTGACTCCCTGCGACGCGACTCCCTGCGACGTGACGCGACTCCCTGCGACGCGACTCCCTGCGACGTGACGCGACTCCCTGCGACGTGACTCCCTGCGACGCGACTCCCTGCGACGTGACGCGACTCCCTGCGACGTGACTCCCTGCGACGTGACTTCCTGCGACACGACTCCCTGCGACGCGACTCCCTGCGGCGCGACTCCCTGCGACGTGACGTGACTCCCTGCGACGCGACTCCCTGCGACGCGACTCCCTGCGACGTGACGCGACTCCCTGCGACGTGACGCGACTCCCTGCGACGTGACGCGACTCCCTGCGATGCGACTCCCTGCCACGTGACTCCCTGCGACGCGACTCCCTGCGATGCGACTCCCTGCCACGTGACTCCCTGCGACGCGACTCCCTGCGACGCGACTCCCTGCGACACGACTCCCTGCGACGTGACGCGACTCCCTGCGATGCGACTCCCTGCCACGTGACTCCCTGCGACGCGACTCCCTGCGATGCGACTCCCTGCGATGCGACTCCCTGCCACGTGACTCCCTGCGACGCGACTCCCTGCGACACGACTCCCTGCGACGTGACGCGACTCCCTGCGACGCGACTCCCTGCGACGTGAGGCGACTCCCTGCGACGTGACGTGACTCCCTGCGACGCGACTCCCTGCGACGCGACTCCCTGCGACGTGACGCGACTCCCTGCGATGCGACTCCCTGCCACGTGACTCCCTGCGACGCGACTCCCTGCGACGCGACTCCCTGCGACGTGACGCGACTCCCTGCGACGTGACTCGACTCCCTGCGACGTGACTCCCTGCGACGTGACTCCCTGCGACGTGACTCCCTGCGACGTGACTCCCTGCGACGCGACTCCCTGCGACGCGACTCCCTGCGACGCGACGCCCTGCGACGCGACTCCCTGCGACGCGACTCCCTGCGACGCGACTCCCTGCGACGCGACTCCCTGCGACGCGACTCCCTGCGACGCGACTCACTGCGACGCGACTCACTGCGACGTGACGTGACTCCCTGCGACGCGACTCCCTGCGACGCGACTCCCTGCGACGCGACTCCCTGCGACGCGACTCCCTGCGACGCGACTCCCTGCGACGCGACTCCCTGCGACGCGACTCACTGCGACGCGACTCACTGCGACGTGACGTGACTCCCTGCGACGTGACTCCCTGCGACGTGACTCCCTGCGACGCGACTCCCTGCGACGCGACTCACTGCGACGTGACGCGACTCCCTGCGACGCGACTCCCTGCGACGCGACTCCCTGCGACGCGACTCCCTGCGACGCGACTCCCTGCGACGCGACTTCCTGCGACGCGACTCCCTGCGACGCGACTCCCTGCGACGCGACTCCCTGCGACGCGACGTGACTCCCTGCGACGCGACTCCCTGCGACGTGACGTGACTCCCTGCGACGCGACTCCCTGCGACTCCCTGCGACGCGACTCCCTGCGACGCGACTCCCTGCGACTCCCTGCGACGCGACTCCCTGCGACTCCCTGCGACGCGACTCCCTGCGACGCGACTCCCTGCGACGCGACTCCCTGCGACGCGACTCCCTGCGACGCGACTCCCTGCGACGCGACTCCCTGCGACGCGACTCCCTGTAATCTGATGTGACTCCGTGTGACGTAACTCCCTCTGATGTGACTCCGTGTGACGTGACTCCGTGTGATGAGACGTGACATGTTCCCTGTAACTCGACTCCCAGTAACGTGATGTGACTCCCCGTAACGTGATGTGACTCCCTGTAACGTGATGTGACTCCCAGTGACTCCCAGTAATGTGATATGACTCCCTGTAACGTGATGTGATGTGACTCCCTGTAACGTGATGTGACTCCCAGTGACTCCCAGTAATGTGATGTGTCTCCCTGTAACGTGATGTGACTCCCAGTGATTCCCAGTAATGTGATGTGACTCCCTGTAACGTGATGTGACTCCCAGTGACTCCCAGTAATGTGATGTGACTACCTGCAACGTGATGTGACTCCCAGTGACTCCCAGTAACTCCCAGTAATGTGATGTGACTCCCTGTAACGTGATGTGACTCCCAGTGACTCCCAGTAATGTGATGTGACTCCCTGTAACGTGATGTGACTCCCTGTGACTCCCTGTAACGTGATGTGACTCCTTGTGACTCCCTGTAACGTGATGTGACTCCTTGTGACTCCCTGTAACGTGATGTGACTCCTTGTGACTCCCTGTAACGTGATGTGACTCCTTGTGACTCCCTGTAACGTGATGTGACTCCTTGTGACTCCCTGCGACGTGACGTGACTCCCTGCGACGTGACGTGACTCCCTGCGACGTGATGTGACTCCTTGTGACTCCCTGCAACGTAATGTGGCTCCTTGTGACTCCCTGCGACATGATGTGACTCCCTGTAATGTGATGTGACTCCCTGTAATGTGATGTGACTCACTGTAACGTGATGTGACTCCCTGTGACTCCCCGTAACGTGATGTCACTCCCTGTGACTCCCTGTAACGTGATGTGACTCCTTGTGACTCCCTGTAACGTGATGTGACTCCTTGTGACTCCCTGTAACGTGATGTGACTCCTTGTGACTCCCTGTAACGTGATGTGACTCCTTGTGACTCCCTGTAACGTGATGTGACTCCTTGTGACTCCCTGTAACGTGATGTGACTCCGCGTGACTCCCTGTAATGTGATGTGACTCCCTGTAACGTGATGTCACTCCCTGTGACTCCCCGTAACGTGATGTCACTCCCTGTGACTCCCCGTAACGTGATGTCACTCCCTGTGACTCCCCGTAACATGATGTCACTCCCTGTGACTCCCCGTAACGTGATGTCACTCCCTGTGACTCCCCGTAACGTGATGTCACTCCCTGTGACTCCCCGTAACGTGATGTCACTCCCTGTGACTCCCTGTAACGTGATGTGACTCCCTGTAACGTGATGTGACTCCCTGCGACATGATGTGACTCCCTGCGACGTGATGTGACTCCCTGCGACGTGATGTGACTCCCTGTAACGTGATGTGACTCCCTGTAACGTGGTGTGACTCCCTGTAATGTGATGTCACTCCCTGTAACGTGATGTCACTCACTGTGACTCCCTGAAACGTGATGTAACTCCCTGTGACTCCCTGTAACGTGATGTGACTCCTTGTGACTCCCTGTAACGTGATGTGACTCCTTGTGACTCCCTGTAACGTGATGTGACTCCTTGTGACTCCCTGTAACGTAATGTGACTCCCCGTGACGCCCTATAACGTGGTGTGACTCCCTGTAACGTGATGTCACTCCCTGTGACTCCCTGTGACGTGATGTCACTCCTTGTGACGTGATGTCACTCCCTGTGACGTGATGTGACTCCCTGCGACGTGATGTGACTCACTGTAACGTGATGTGACTCCCCGTGACTCCCTGTAACGTGGTGTGACTCCCTGTAATGTGATGTCACTCCCTGTGACTCCCTGTAACGTGATGTAACTCCCTGTGACTCCCTGTAACGTAATGTGACTCCCCGTGACGCCCTATAACGTGGTATGACTCCCTGTAACGTGATGTCACTCCCTGTGACTCCCTGTAACGTGATGTCACTCCCTGTGACTCCCTGTAACGAGATGTCACTCCCTGTGACTCCCTGTAACGTGATGTCACTCCCTGTGACTCCCTGTAACGTGATGTCACTCCCTGTGACTCCCTGTAACGTGATGTCACTCCCTGTGACTCCCTGAAACGAGATGTGACTCCCTGCGACGTGATGTGATTCCCCGTGACTCCCTGTAACGTGGTGTGACTCGCTGCAATGTGATGTCACTCCCTGTGACTCCCTGTAACGAGATGTCACTCCCTGTGACTCCCTGAAACGTGATGTGACTCCCTGTAACGTGATGTGATTCCCCGTGACTCCCTGTAACGTGGTGTGACTCCCTGTAATGTGATGTCACTCCCTGTGACTCCCTGTAACGTGATGTCACTCACTGTGACTCCCTGTAACGTAATGTGACTCCCCGTGACGCCCGAAAACGTGGTGTGACTCCCTGTAACGTGATGTCACTCCCTGTGACTCCCTGTAACGTGATGTCACTCCCTGTGACTCCCTGTAACGTGATGTCACTCCCTGTGAGTCCCAGTAACGTGATGTCACTCCCTGTGACTCCCTGTAACGTGATGTCACTCCCTGTGACTCCCTGTAACGTGATGTCACTCCCTGTGACTCCCTGTAACGTGATGTCACTCCTTGTGACTCCCTGTAACGTGATGTCACTCCCTGTGACTCCCTGTAACGTGATGTCACTCCCTGTGACTCCCTGTATCGTGATGTCACTCCCTGTGACTCCCTGTAACGTGATGTGACTCCTTGTGACTCCCTGTAATGTGATGTGACTCCTTGTGACTCACTGTAACGTGATGTGACTCACTGTGACTCCCTGTAACGTGATGTGACTCCTTGTGACTCCCTGTAATGTGATGTGACTCCTTGTGACTCACTGTAACGTGATGTGACTCCTTGTGACTCCCTGGAACGTGATGTGACTCCTTGTGACTCACTGTAACGTGATGTGACTCGCTGTGACTCCCTGTAACGTGATGTGACTCGCTGTGACTCCCTGTAACGTGATGTGACTCGCTGTGACTCCCTGCAACGTGATGTGACTCCTTGTGACTCCCTGTAATGTGATGTGACTCCTTGTGACTCCCTGTAACGTGATGTGACTCCCTGTAACGTGATGTGACTCCTTGTGACTCCCTGTAATGCGATGTGACTCCCTGTGACTCCCTGTAATGTGATGTGACTCCTTGTGACTCCCTGTAACATGATGTGACTCCCTGTGACTCCCTGTAACGTGATGTGACTCCTTGTGACTCCCTGTAACGTGATGTGTCTCCTTGTGACTCCCTGTAACGTGATGTGACTCCCTGTAACATGATGTGACTCCTTGTGACTCCCTGTAACGCTATGTGACTCGCTGTGACTCCCTGTAACATGATGTCACTCCCTGTGACTCCCTGTAAGGTGATGTGACTCACTGTAATGTGATGTGACTCCCAGTAACGTGATGTGACTCCCAGTAACGTGGTGTGACTCCCTGTAATGCGACGTGACTCCTTGTGACTCCCTGTAACATGATGTGACTCCCTGTGACTCCCTGTAAGGTGATGTGACTCCCTGTAACGTGATGTGACTCCCTGTAATGCGACGTGACTCCTTGTGACTCCCTGTAACGTGATGTGACTCCCTGTGACTCCCTCTAACGTGATGTCACTCCCTGTGACTCCCTGTAATGTGATGTCACTCCCTGTGACTCCCTGCAATGTGATGTGACTCCCTGCGACGTGATGTGACTCCCCGTGACTCCCTGAAACGTGATGTGACTCCCTGAAACGTGATATGACTCCCTGTAACGTGATGTGACTCCCCGTGACTCCCTGAAACGTGATGTGACTCCCTGTAATGTGACGTGACTCCTTGTGACTCCCTGTAACGTGATGTGACTCCTTGTGACTCCCTGCATCGTGATGTGATTCCCTGTAACGTGATGTGACTCCCTGTGACTCCCTGTAACATGATGTCACTCCCTGTAACGTGATTTGACTCCTTGTGACTCCCTGTATTGTGATGTCACTCCCTGTGACCCCCTGTAACGTGATGTGACTCCCTTTAACGTGATGTGACTCCCCGTGACTCCCTGTAACGTGATGTGACTCCCTGTGACGTGATGTCACTCCCTGTGACGTGATGTGACTCCCTGCGACGTGATGTGACTCACTGTAACGTGATGTGACTCCCCGTGACTCCCTGTAACGTGGTGTGACTCCCTGTAATGTGATGTCACTCCCTGTGACTCCCTGTAACGTGATGTAACTCCCTGTGACTCCCTGTAACGTAATGTGACTCCCCGTGACGCCCTATAACGTGGTATGACTCCCTGTAACGTGATGTCACTCCCTGTGACTCCCTGTAACGTGATGTCACTCCCTGTGACTCCCTGTAACGAGATGTCACTCCCTGTGACTCCCTGTAACGTGATGTCACTCCCTGTGACTCCCTGTAACGTGATGTCACTCCCTGTGACTCCCTGTAACGTGATGTCACTCCCTGTGACTCCCTGAAACGTGATGTGACTCCCTGCGACGTGATGTGATTCCCCGTGACTCCCTGTAACGTGGTGTGACTCCCTGTAATGTGATGTCACTCCCTGTGACTCCCTGTAACGAGATGTCACTCCCTGTGACTCCCTGAAACGTGATGTGACTCCCTGTAACGTGATGTGATTCGCCGTGACTCCCTGTAACGTGGTGTGACTCCCTGTAATGTGATGTCACTCCCTGTGACTCCCTGTAACGTGATGTCACTCACTGTGACTCCCTGTAACGTAATGTGACTCCCCGTGACGCCCGAAAACGTGGTGTGACTCCCTGCAACGTGATGTCACTCCCTGTAACGTGATGTCACTCCCTGTGACTCCCTGTAACGTGATGTCACTCCCTGTGAGTCCCTGTAACGTGATGTCACTCCCTGTGACTCCCTGTAACGTGATGTCACTCCCTGTGACTCCCTGTAACGTGATGTCACTCCCTGTGACTCCCTGTAACGTGATGTCACTCCCTGTGACTCCCTGTAACGTGATGTCACTCCTTGTGACTCCCTGTAACGTGATGTCATTCCCTGTGACTCCCTGTAATGTGATGTCACACCCTGTGACTCCCTCTAACGTGATGTCACTCCCTGTGACTCCCTCTGACGTGATGTCACTCCCTGTGACTCCCTGTAACGTGATGTCACTCCCTGTGACTCCCTGTATCGTGATGTCACTCCCTGTGACTCCCTGTAACGTGATGTGACTCCTTGTGACTCCCTGTAATGTGATGTGACTCCTTGTGACTCACTGTAACGTGATGTGACTCACTGTGACTCCCTGTAACGTGATGTGACTCCTTGTGACTCCCTGTAATGTGATGTGACTCCTTGTGACTCACTGTAACGTGATGTGACTCCTTGTGACTCCCTGGAACATGATGTGACTCGCTGTGACTCCCTGTAACGTGATGTGACTCACTGTGACTCCCTGTAACGTGATGTGACTCCTTGTGACTCCCTGTAATGTGATGTGACTCCTTGTGACTCCCTGTAACGTGATGTGACTCCCTGTAACGTGATGTGACTCCTTGTGACTCCCTGTAATGCGATGTGACTCCCTGTGACTCCCTGTAATGTGATGTGACTCCTTGTGACTCCCTGTAACATGATGTGACTCCCTGTGACTCCCTGTAACGTGATGTGACTCCTTGTGACTCCCTGTAACGTGATGTGTCTCCTTGTGACTCCCTGTAACGTGATGTGACTCCCTGTAACATGATGTGACTCCTTGTGACTCCCTGTAACGCAATGTGACTCGCTGTGACTCCCTGTAACATGATGTCACTCCCTGTGACTCCCTGTAAGGTGATGTGACTCACTGTAATGTGATGTGACTCCCAGTAACGTGATGTGACTCCCAGTAACGTGGTGTGACTCCCTGTAATGCGACGTGACTCCTTGTGACTCCCTGTAACATGATGTGACTCCCTGTGACTCCCTGTAAGGTGATGTGACTCCCTGTAAGGTGATGTGACTCCCTGTAACGTGATGTGACTCCCTGCAATGCGACGTGACTCCTTGTGACTCCCTGTAACGTGATGTGACTCCCTGTGACTCCCTCTAACGTGATGTCACTCCCTGTGACTCCCTGTAATGTGATGTCACTCCCTGTGACTCCCTGCAACGTGATGTGACTCCCTGCGACGTGATGTGACTCCCCGTGACTCCCTGAAACGTGATGTGACTCCCTGAAACGTGATATGACTCCCTGTAACGTGATGTGACTCCCCGTGACTCCCTGAAACGTGATGTGACTCCCTGTAATGTGACGTGACTCCTTGTGACTCCCTGTAACGTGATGTGACTCCTTGTGACTCCCTGCATCGTGATGTGATTCCCTGTAACGTGATGTGACTCCCTGTGACTCCCTGTAACGTGATGTCACTCCCTGTAACATGATTTGACTCCTTGTGACTCCCTGTATTGTGATGTCACTCCCTGTGACCCCTTTAACGTGATGTGACTCCCCGTGACTCCCTGTGACGTGATGTGACTCCCTGTGACTCCCTGTAACGTGATGTGACTCCCTGTAACGTGATGTGACTCCCCGTAGCGTGATGTGACTCCCCGTAACGTAATGTGACTCCCCGTGACTCCCCGTAACGTGATGTGACTCCCCGTGACTCCCTGTAACGTGATGTCACTCCCTGTGACTCCCTGTAACGTGATGTCACTCCCTGTAACGTGATTTGACTCCTTGTGACTCCCTGTATTGTAATGTCACTCCCTGTGACTCCCTGCAACGTGATGTGACTCCCTGTAACGTGATGTGACTCCCTGTAATGTGACGTGACTCCTTGTGACTCCCTGTAACGTGATGTGACTCCTTGTGACTCCCTGCATCGTGATGTGATTCCCTGTAACGTGATGTGACTCCCTGTGACTCCCTGTAACGTGATGTCACTCCCTGTAACGTGATTTGACTCCTTGTGACTCCCTGTATTGTGATGTCACTCCCTGTGACCCCTTTAACGTGATGTGACTCCCCGTGACTCCCTGTAACGTGATGTGACTCCCTGTGACTCCCTGTAACGTGATGTGACTCCCTGTAACGTGATGTGACTCCCCGTAGCGTGATGTGACTCCCCATAACGTAATGTGACTCCCCGTGACTCCCCGTAACGTGATGTGACTCCCCGTGACTCCCTGTAACGTGATGTCACTCCCTGTGACTCCCTGTAACGTGATGTCACTCCCTGTAACGTGATTTGACTCCTTGTGACTCCCTGTATTGTAATGTCACTCCCTGTGACTCCCTGCAACGTGATGTGACTCCCTGTAACGTGATGTGACTCCCTGTAACGTGATGTGACTCCCTGTAACTTGATGTGACTCCCCGTAACGTGATGTGACTCCCCGTGACTCCCCGTAACGTGATGTGACTCCCCGTGACTCCCCATAACGTGATGTGACTCCCCGTGACTCCCCGTAACGTGATGTCACTCCCCGTGACTCCCCGTAACGTGATGTCACTCCCTGTGACTCCCTGTAACGTGATGTCACTCCCTGTGACTCCCCGTAACGTGATGTCACTCCCTGTGACTCCCTGTATTGTGATGTGACTCCCTGTATTGTGATGTGACTCCCTGTAACGTGATGTGACTCCCTGTAATGTGATGTGACTCCTTGTGACTCCCTGTAACGTGATGTGACTCCTTGTGACTCCCTGTAACGTGATGTGACTCCTTGTGACTCCCTGTAACGTGATGTGACTCCCTGTGACTCCCTGTAACGTGATGTGACTCCCTGTAACGTGAGTTGACTCCTTGTGACTCCCTGTAACGTGATTTGACACCTTGTGACTCCCTGTAACGTGATGTGACTCCCTGTAACGTGATGTGATTCCCTGTAATGTGATGTGACTCCCTGTAACGTGATGTCACTCCCTGTAACGTGATTTGACTCCTTGTGACTCCCTGTAACGTGATGTCACTCCCTGTAACGTGATTTGACTCATTGTGACTCCCTGTAACATGATGTGACTCCCCGTGACACCCTGTAACGTGATGTGACTCCCTGTAACGTGATGTGACTCCCTGTAACGTGATGTGACTCCCCGTAACGTGATGTGACTCCCCGTGACTCCCTGCAACGTGATGTGACTCCCCGTGACTCCCTGTAACGTGATGTCACTCCCTGTGACTCCCCGTAATGTGATGTCACTCCCTGTGACTCCCTGTAATGTGATGTGACTCCCTGTAACGTGATGTGACTCCCTGTAATGTGACGTGACTCCTTGTGACTCCCTGTAACGTGATTTGACTCCTTGTGACTCCCTGTAACGTGATTTGACTCCTTGTGACTCCCTGTAACGTGATGTGACTCCCTGTAACGTGATGTGACTCCCCGTGACGTGACGTGACTCCCTGCGACGTGACGTGACTCCCTGCGACGTGATGTGACTCCTTGTGACTCCCTGCAACCTGATGTGACTCCCTGTAACGTGATGTGACTCCTTGTGACTCCCTGCAACGTGATGTGGCTCCTTGTGACTCCCTGCGACATGATGTGACTCCCTGTAATGTGATGTGACTCCCTGTAACGTGATGTGACTCCCTGTAACGTGATATCACTCCCTGTGACTCCCCATAACGTGATGTCACTCCCTGTGACTCCCTGTAACGTGATGTGACTCCTTGTGACTCCCTGTAACGTGATGTGACTCCTTGTGACTCGCTGTAACGTGATGTGACTCCTTGTGACTCCCTGTAACGTGATGTGACTCCTTGTGACTCCCTGTAACGTGATGTGACTCCCCGTGACTCCCTGTAACGTGATGTGACTCCCTGTAACGTGATGTCACTCCCTGTGACTCCCCGTAACGTGATGTCACTCCCTGTGACTCCCCGTAACGTGATGTCACTCCCTGTGACTCCCCGTAACGTGATGTCACTCCCTGTGACTCCCCGTAACGTGATGTCACTCCCTGTGACTCCCTGTAACGTTATGTGACTCCCTGCGACGTGATGTGACTCCCTGCGACATGATGTGACTCCCTGCGACATGATGTGACTCCCTGCGACATGATGTGACTCCCTGTAACGTGGTGTGACTCCCTATAATGTGATGTCACTCCCTGTAACGTGATGTCACTCACTGTGACTCCCTGAAACGTGATGTAACTCCCTGTGACTCCCTGTAACGTGATGTGACTCCCCGTGACGCCCTATAACGTGGTGTGACTCCCTGTAACGTGATGTCACTCCCTGTGACTCCCTGTAACGTGATGTCACTCCCTGTGACGTGATGTCACTCCATGTGATGTGATGTCACTCCCTGCGACGTGATGTGACTCACTGTAACGTGATGTGACTCCCCGTGACTCCCTGTAACGTGGTGTGACTCCCTGTAATGTGATGTCACTCCCTGTGACTCCCTGTAACGTGATGTCACTCACTGTGACTCCCTGTAACGTGATGTAACTCCCTGTGACTCCCTGTAACGTAATGTGACTCCCCGTGATGCCCTATAACGTGGTATGACTCCCTGTAACGTGATGTCACTCCCTGTGACTCCCTGTAACGTGATGTCACTCCCTGTGACTCCCTGTAACGAGATGTCACTCCCTGTGACTCCCTGTAACGTGATGTCACTCCCTGTGACTCCCTGTAACGTGATGTCACTCCCTGTGACTCCCTGTAACGTGTTGTCACTCCGTGTGACTCCCTGTAACGTGATGTCACTCCGTGTGACTCCCTGTAACGTGATGTCACTCCGTGTGACTCCCTGTAACGTGATGTCACTCCCTGTGACTCCCTGAAACGTGATGTGACTCCCTGTAACGTGATGTGATTCCCCGTGACTCCCTGTAACGTGGTGTGACTCCCTGTAATGTGATGTCACTCACTGTGACTCCCTGTAACGTGATGTCACTCACTGTGACTCCCTGTAACGTGATGTAACTCCCTGTGACTCCCTGTAACGTAATGTGACTCCCCGTGACGCCCAAAAACGTGGTGTGACTCCCTGTAACGTGATGTCACTCCCTGTGACTCCCTGTAACGTGATGTCACTCCCTGTGACTCCCTGTAACGTGATGTCACTCCCTGTGAGTCCCTGTAACGTGATGTCACTCCCTGTGACTCCCTGTAACGTGATGTCACTCCCTGTGACTCCCTGTAACGTGATGTCACTCCCTGTGACTCCCTGTAACGTGATGTCACTCCCTGTGACTCCCTGTAACGTGATGTCACTCCCTGTGACTCCCTGTAACGTGATGTCACTCCCTGTGACTCCCTGAAACGTGATGTGACTCCCTGCGACGTGATGTGATTCCCCGTGACTCCCTGTAACGTGATGTAACTCCCTGTGACTCCCTGTAACGTAATGTGACTCCCCGTGACGCCCGAAAACGTGGTGTGACTCCCTGTTACGTGATGTCACTCCCTGTGACTCCCTGTAACGTGATGTCACTCCCTGTGACTCCCTGTAACGTGATGTCACTCCCTGTGAGTCCCTGTAACGTGATGTCACTCCCTGTGACTCCCTGTAACGTGATGTCACTCCCTGTGACTCCCTGTAACGTGATGTCACTCCCTGTGACTCCCTGTAACGTGATGTCACTCCCTGTGACTCCCTGTAACGTGATGTCACCCCCTGTGACTCCCTTTAACGTGATGTCACTCCCTGTGACTCCCTGTAACGTGATGTCACTCCCTGTGACTCCCTGTCATGTGATGTCACACCCTGTGACTCCCTCTAACGTGATGTCACTCCCTGTGACTCCCTCTAACGTGATGTCACTCCCTGTGACTCCCTCTAACGTGATGTCACTCCCTGTGACTCCCTGTAACGTGATGTCACTCCCTGTGACTCCCTGTATCGTGATGTCACTCCCTGTAACGTGATGTGACTCCTTGTGACTCCCTGTAATGTGATGTGACTCCTTGTGACTCACTGTAACGTGATGTGACTCACTGTGACTCCCTGTAACGTGATGTGACTCCTTGTGACTCCCTGTAACGTGATGTGACTCCTTGTGACTCCCTGTAATGTGATGTGACTCCTTGTGACTCACTGTAACGTGATGTGACTCGCTGTGACTCCCTGTAACGTGATGTGACTCGCTGTGACTCCCTGGAACGTGATGTGACTCCTTGTGACTCCCTGTAACGTGATGTGACTCGCTGTGACTCCCTGTAACGTGATGTGACTCGCTGTGACTCCCTGTAACGTGATGTGACTCCTTGTGACTCCCTGTAATGTGATGTGACTCCTTGTGACGTGATGTGACTCCTTGTGACTCACTGTAACGTGATGTGACTCGCTGTGACTCCCTGTAACGTGATGTGACTCGCTGTGACTCCCTGTAACGTGATGTGACTCCTTGTGACTCCCTGTAATGTGATGTGACTCCTTGTGACTCACTGTAATGTTATGTGACTCCTTGTGACTCCCTGTAACGTGATGTGACTCCCTGTAACGTGATGTGACTCCTTGTGACTCCCTGTAATGCGATGTGACTCCCTGTAACGTGATGTGACTCCTTGTGACTCCCTGTAACATGATGTGACTCCCTGTGACTCCCTGTAACGTGGTGTGACTCCCTGTAATGTGATGTCACTCCCTGTGACTCCCTGTAACGTGATGTCACTCACTGTGACTCCCTGTAACGTGATGTAACTCCCTGTGACTCCCTGTAACGTAATGTGACTCCCCGTGACGCCCTATAACGTGGTATGACTCCCTGTAACGTGATGTCACTCCCTGTGACTCCCTGTAACGTGATGTCACTCCCTGTGACTCCCTGTAACGAGATGTCACTCCCTGTGACGTGATGTCACTCCCTGTGATGTGATGTCACTCCCTGCGACGTGATGTGACTCACTGTAACGTGATGTGACTCCCCGTGACTCCCTGTAACGTGGTGTGACTCCCTGTAATGTGATGTCACTCCCTGTGACTCCCTGTAACGTGATGTCACTCACTGTGACTCCCTGTAACGTGATGTAACTCCCTGTGACTCCCTGTAACGTAATGTGACTCCCCGTGACGCCCTATAACGTGGTATGACTCCCTGTAACGTGATGTCACTCCCTGTGACTCCCTGTAACGTGATGTCACTCCCTGTGACTCCCTGTAACGTGATGTCACTCCCTGTGACTCCCTGTAACGTGTTGTCACTCCGTGTGACTCCCTGTAACGTGATGTCACTCCGTGTGACTCCCTGTAACGTGATGTCACTCCGTGTGACTCCCTGTAACGTGATGTCACTCCCTGTGACTCCCTGAAACGTGATGTGACTCCCTGTAACGTGATGTGATTCCCCGTGACTCCCTGTAACGTGGTGTGACTCCCTGTAATGTGATGTCACTCACTGTGACTCCCTGTAACGTGATGTCACTCACTGTGACTCCCTGTAACGTGATGTAACTCCCTGTGACTCCCTGTAACGTAATGTGACTCCCCGTGACGCCCAAAAACGTGGTGTGACTCCCTGTAACGTGATGTCACTCCCTGTGACTCCCTGTAACGTGATGTCACTCCCTGTGACTCCCTGTAACGTGATGTCACTCCCTGTGAGTCCCTGTAACGTGATGTCACTCCCTGTGACTCCCTGTAACGTGATGTCACTCCCTGTGACTCCCTGTAACGTGATGTCACTCCCTGTGACTCCCTGTAACGTGATGTCACTCCCTGTAACGTGATGTCACTCCCTGTGACTCCCTGTAACGTGATGTCACTCCCTGTGACTCCCTGTAACGTGATGTCACTCCCTGTGACTCCCTGAAACGTGATGTGACTCCCTGCGACGTGATGTGATTCCCCGTGACTCCCTGTAACGTGGTGTGACTCCCTGTAATGTGATGTCACTCCCTGTGACTCCCTGTAACGTGATGTAACTCCCTGTGACTCCCTGTAACGTAATGTGACTCCCCGTGACGCCCGAAAACGTGGTGTGACTCCCTGTTACGTGATGTCACTCCCTGTGACTCCCTGTAACGTGATGTCACTCCCTGTGACTCCCTGTAACGTGATGTCACTCCCTGTGAGTCCCTGTAACGTGATGTCACTCCCTGTGACTCCCTGTAACGTGATGTCACTCCCTGTGACTCCCTGTAACGTGATGTCACTCCCTGTGACTCCCTGTAACGTGATGTCACTCCCTGTGACTCCCTGTAACGTGATGTCACCCCCTGTGACTCCCTTTAACGTGATGTCACTCCCTGTGACTCCCTGTAACGTGATGTCACTCCCTGTGACTCCCTGTCATGTGATGTCACACCCTGTGACTCCCTCTAACGTGATGTCACTCCCTGTGACTCCCTCTAACGTGATGTCACTCCCTGTGACTCCCTGTAACGTGATGTCACTCCCTGTGACTCCCTGTATCGTGATGTCACTCCCTGTAACGTGATGTGACTCCTTGTGACTCCCTGTAATGTGATGTGACTCCTTGTGACTCACTGTAACGTGATGTGACTCACTGTGACTCCCTGTAACGTGATGTGACTCCTTGTGACTCCCTGTAACGTGATGTGACTCCTTGTGACTCCCTGTAATGTGATGTGACTCCTTGTGACTCACTGTAACGTGATGTGACTCGCTGTGACTCCCTGTAACGTGATGTGACTCGCTGTGACTCCCTGGAACGTGATGTGACTCCTTGTGACTCCCTGTAACGTGATGTGACTCGCTGTGACTCCCTGTAACGTGATGTGACTCGCTGTGACTCCCTGTAACGTGATGTGACTCCTTGTGACTCCCTGTAATGTGATGTGACTCCTTGTGACGTGATGTGACTCCTTGTGACTCACTGTAACGTGATGTGACTCGCTGTGACTCCCTGTAACGTGATGTGACTCGCTGTGACTCCCTGTAACGTGATGTGACTCCTTGTGACTCCCTGTAATGTGATGTGACTCCTTGTGACTCACTGTAATGTTATGTGACTCCTTGTGACTCCCTGTAACGTGATGTGACTCCCTGTAACGTGATGTGACTCCTTGTGACTCCCTGTAATGCGATGTGACTCCCTGTAACGTGATGTGACTCCTTGTGACTCCCTGTAACATGATGTGACTCCCTGTGACTCCCTGTAACGTGATGTGACTCCTTGTGACTCCCTGTAACGTGATGTGACTCCCTGTAACGTGATGTGACTCCTTGTGACTCCCTGTAACGCGATGTGACTCGCTGTGACTCCCTGTAACATGATGTCACTCCCTGTGACTCCCTGTAAGGTGATGTGACTCACTGTAATGTGATGTGACTCCCAGTAACGTGATGTGACTCCCAGTAACGTAGTGTGACTCCCTGTAATGCGACGTGACTCCTTGTGACTCCCTGTAACATGATGTGACTCCCTGTGACTCCCTGTAAGGTGATGTGACTCCCTGTAAGGTGATGTGACTCCCTGTAACGTGATGTGACTCCCTGTAACGTGATGTGACTCCCTGTAATGCGACGTGACTCCTTGTGACTCCCTGTAACGTGATGTGACTCCCTGTGACTCCCTCTAATGTGATGTCTCTCCCTGTGACTCCCTGTAATGTGATGTCACTCCCTGTGACTCCCTGTAACGTGATGTGACTCCCTGCGACGTGATGTGACTCCCCGTGACTCCCTGAAACGTGATGTGACTCCCTGAAACGTGATATGACTCCCTGTAACGTGATGTGACTCCCCGTGACTCCCTGAAACGTGATGTGACTCCCTGTAATGTGACGTGACTCCTTGTGACTCCCTGTAACGTGATGTGACTCCTTGTGACTCCCTGCATCGTGATGTGATTCCCTGTAACGTGATTTGACTCCTTGTGACTCCCTGTATTGTGATGTCACTCCCTGTGACCCCCTGTAACGTGATGTGACACCCTGTAACGTGATGTGACTCCCTGTAACGTCATGTGACTCCCCGTGACTCCCTGTAACGTGATGTGACTCCCTGTGACTCCCTGTAATGTGATGTGACTCCCTGTAACGTGATGTGACTCCCCGTAACGTAATGTGACTCCCCATGACTCCCCGTAACGTGATGTGACTCCCCGTGACTCCCTGTAACGTGATGTCACTCCCTGTGACTCCCTGTAACGTGATGTCACTCCCTGTAACGTGATTTGACTCCTTGTGACTCCCTGTATTGTGATGTCACTCCCCGTGACTCCCTGTAACGTGATGTGACTCCCTGTGACTCCCCGTAACGTGATGTCACTCCCTGTGACTCCCTGTAACGCGATGTCACTCCCCGTGACTCCCCGTAACGTGATGTGACTCCCTGTGACTCCCTGTAACGTGATGTCACTCCCTGTGACTCCCTGTAACGTGATGTCACTCCCTGTGACTCCCCGTAACGTGATGTCACTCCCTGTGACTCCCTGTAACGTGATGTGACTCCCTGTAACGTGATGTGACTCCCTGTAACGTGATGTGACTCCTTGTGACTCCCTGTAACGTGATTTGACTCCTTGTGACTCCCTGTAACGTGATGTGACTCCTTGTGACTCCCTGTAACGTGATGTGACTCCTTGTGACTCCCTGTAACGTGATGTGACTCCTTGTGACTCCCTGTAACGTGATGTGACTCCCTGTGACTCCCTGTAACGTGATGTGACTCCCTGTAACGTGAGTTGACTCCTTGTGACTCCCTGTAACGTGATTTGACACCTTATGACTCCCTGTAACGTGATGTGACTCCCTGTAACGTGATGTGATTCCCTGTAATGTGATGTGATTCCCTGTAACGTGATGTCACTCCCTGTAACGTGATTTGACTCCTTGTGACTCCCTGTAACGTGATGTCACTCCCTGTAACGTGATTTGACTCCTTGTGACTCCCTGTAACGTGATGTCACTCCCTGTAACGTGATTTGACTCCCCGTGACTCCCTGTAACGTGATGTGACTCCCTGTAACTCCCTGTAACGTGATGTGACTCCCTGTAACGTGATGTGACTCCCTGTAACGTGATGTGACTCCCTGTAACGTGATGTGACTCCCCGTAACGTGATGTGACTCCCCGTGACTCCCTGTAACGTGATGTGACTCCCCGTGACTCCCTGTAACGTGATGTCACTCCCTGTGACTCCCCGTAACGTGATGTCACTCCCTGTGACTCCCTGTAATGTGATGTGACTCCCTGAGACTCCCTGTAACGTGATGTGACTCCCTGTAATGTGACGTGACTCCTTGTGACTCCCTGTAACGTGATTTGACTCCTTGTGACTCCCTGTAACGTGATTTGACTCCTTGTGACTCCCCGTAACGTGATGTGACTCCCTGTAACGTGATGTGACTCCCCGTAACGTGATGTGACTCCCCGTGACTCCCCGTAACGTGATGTGACTCCCCGTGACTCCCCGTAACGTGATGTGACTCCCCGTGACTCCCTGTAACGTGATGTCACTCCCTGTGACTCCCTGTAACGTGATGTCACTCCCTGTGACTCCCTGTAACGTGATGTCACTCCCTGTGACTCCCCGTAACGTGATGTCACTCCCTGTGACTCCCTGTATTGTGATGTGACTCCCTGTAACGTGATGTCACTTCTTGTAATGTGATGTCACTCCCTGTGACTCCCTGTAACGTGATGTGACTCCCCGTGACTCCCCGTAACATGATGTGACTCCCCGTGACTCCCTGTAACGTGATGTCACACGCTGTGACTCCCTGTAATGTGATGTCACTCCCTGTGACTCCCCGCAACATGATGTCACTCCCTGTGACTCCCTGTAATGTTATGTAACTACCTGTAACGTGATGTCACTTCTTGTAATGTGATGTCACTCCCTGTGACTCCCTGTATTGTGATGTCACTCCCTGTGACTCCCCGTAACATGATGTCACTCCCTGTGACTCCCTGTAATGTTATGTAACTACCTGTAACGTGATGTCACTTCTTGTAATGTGATGTCACTCCCTGTGACTCCCTGTAACGTGATGTGACTCCCTCTCACGTGATGTGACTCCCTGTGACTTCCTGTAACGTGATGTGACTCCCTGTAATGTAATGTCACTCCCTGTAACGCGATGTGACTCCCTGTGACTCAACGTAACGTGATGTGACTCCTTGTGACTCCCTGTAACGTGATGTGACTCCTTGTGACTCCCTGTAATGTGATGTGACTCCTTGTGACTCCCTGTAACGTGATGTGACTCCTTGTGACTCCCTGTAATGTGATGTGACTCCTTGTGACTCCCTGTAACGTGATGTGACTCCTTGTAACGTGATGTGACTCCTTGTAACGTGATGTGACTCCCTGTAATGTGATGTGACTCCTTGTGACTCCCTGTAACGTGATTTGACTCCATGTGATGTGGCACCCTGTGACATGACTCCCTGCATCGTGATGTGACTCCTTGTGACTCCCTGCATCGTGATGTGACTCCCTGCAACCTGATGTGACTCCCTGTAACGTGATGTGACTCCCTGTAATGTAATGTCACTCCCTGTGACTCAACGTAACGTGATGTGACTCCCTGTAACGTGATGTGACTCCCTGTGACGTGATGTGACTCCATGTAACGTGATGTGACTTCCTGTAACGTTACGTGACTCCTTGTGACTCCCTGTAATGTGATGTGACTCCTTGTGACTCCCTGTAACGTGATGTGACTCCTTGTGACTCCCTGTAACGTGATGTGACTCCTTGTGACTCCCTGTAACGTGATGTGACTCCTTGTGACTCCCTGTAACATGATGTGACTCCCTGTAACGTGACTCCCTGTGACGTGACTCCCTGTAACGTGATGTGACTCCTTGTGACTCCCTGTAACGTGATGTGACTCCCTGTAACGTGATGTGACTCCCTGTAACGTGACTCCCTGTAACGTGACTCCCTGTGACGTGACTCCCTGTAACGTGATGTGACTCCTTGTGACTCCCTGTAACGTGATGTGACTCCCTGTAACGTGATGTGACTCCCTGTAACGTGACTCCCTGTAACGTGACTCCCTGTGACGTGACTCCCTGTAACGTGATGTGACTCCTTGTGACTCCCTGTAACGTGATGTGACTCCCTGTAACGTGATGTGACTCCCTGTGACGTGATGTGACTCCCTGCGACGCGACTCCCTGCGACGCGACTCCCTGCGACGCGACTCCCTGCGACGCGACTCCGTGCGACGTGACGCGACTCCGTGCGACGTGACGCGACTCCCTGCGACGTGACGCGACTCCCTGCGACGTGACGCGACTCCCTGCGACGTGACGCGACTCCCTGCGACGTGACTCCCTGCGACGTGACTCCCTGCGACGTGACGTGACTCCCTGCGACGTAACTCCCTGCGACGTGACTCCCTGCGACGTGACTCCCTGCGACGTGACTCCCTGCGACGTGACTCCCTGCGACGTGACGTGACTCCCTGCGACGCGACTCCCTGCGACGCGACTCCCTGCGACGCGACTCCCTGCGACGTGACTCCGTGATGTGATGTGACTCCCTGTGACGTGATGTGACTCCCTGTGATGTGACTCCCTGTGACGTGACTCCCTGTAACGTGACGTGACTCCCTGTGACGTGACTCCGTGATGTGATGTGACTCCCTGTGACGTGATGTGACTCCCTGTAACGTGACTCCGTGATGTGATGTGACTCCCTGTGACGTGACTCCCTGTGACGTGATATGACTCCCTGTAACATGAAGTGACTCCCTGTAACATGAAGTGACTCCCTGTGACGTGATGTGACTCCCTGTGACGTGATGTGACTCCCTGTGACGCGATGTGACTCCCTGTAACGTGACTCCATGATGTGATGTGACTCCCTGTAACGTGACTCCGTGATGTGATGTGACTCCCTGAAACGTGACTCCCTGTGACGTGATGTGACTCCCTGTGACGTGACTCCCTGTGACGTGATGTGACTCCCTGTGACGTGACTCCCTATGACGTGATGTGACTCCGTGACGTGACTCCCTGTGACGTGACTCCGTGACGTGATGTGACTCCCTGTGACGTGATGTGACTCCTTGTAACGTGACTCTGTGACGTGACTCCCTGTGACGTGACTCCCTGTGATTGACTCCCTGTGACGTGATGTGACTCCCTGTAACGTGACTCCCTGTCACTCCCTGTAACGTGACTCCCTGTCACTCCCTGTAACGTGACTCCCTGTCACTCCCTGTAACGTGACTCCCTGTCACTCCCTGTAACGTGACTCCCTGTCACACCCTGTAACGTGACGTGACTCCCTGTCACTCCCTGTAACGTGACTCCCTGTCACTCCCTGTAACGTAACGTGACTCCCTGTCACTCCCTGTAACGTGATGTGACTCCCTGTCACTCCCTGTAACGTAACGTGACTCCCTGTCACTCCCTGTAACGTGATGTGACTCCCTGTCACTCCCTGTAACGTGATGTGACTCCCTGTCACTCCCTGTAACGTAACGTGACTCCCTGTCACTCCCTGTAACGTGATGTGACTCCCTGTAACGTGATGTGACTCCCTGTCACTCCCTGTAACGTAACGTGACTCCCTGTCACTCCCTGTAACGTGACGTCACTCCCTGTCACTCCCTGTGACGTGATGTGACTCCCTGTGACGTGACTCCGTGATGTGATGTGACGTGACTCCCTGTGACGTGACGTGACTCCCTGTGACGTGACGTGACTCCCTGGGATGTGACTCCCTGGGATGTGACTCCCTGTGATGTGACTCCCTGTGACGTGACTCACTGTGACGTGACTCCGTGATGTGATGTGACTCCCTGTGATGTGACTCCCTGTGATGTGACTCCCTGTGACGTGACTCACTGTGACGTGACTCCCTGTGACGTGATGTGACTCCCTGTGACGTGACTCCCTGTGACGTGACTCCCTGTGATGTGACGCGACTCCCTGCGACGCGACTCCGTGCGACGTGACGTGACTCCCTGCGACGTGACGTGACTCCCTGCGACGTGACGCGACTCCCTGCGACGTGACGCGACTCCCTGCGACGCGACTCCCTGCGACGCGACTCCCTGCGACGTGACTCCCTGCGACGCGACGCGACTCCCTGCGACGCGACTCCCTGCGACGCGACTCCCTGCGACGTGACTCCCTGTGACGTGACTCCGTGATGTGATGTGACTCCCTGTGACGTGACTCCCTGTGACGTGATGTGACTCCCTGTGATGTGACTCCCTGTGACGTGACTCCCTGTAACGTGACGTGACTCCCTGTGACGTGACTCCGTGATGTGATGTGACTCCCTGTGACGTGACTCCCTGTGACGTGATATGACTCCCTGTGACGTGGCTCCCTGTAACATGAAGTGACTCCCTGTGACGTGATGTGACTCCCTGTGACGTGATGTGACTCCCTGTGACGTGATGTGACTCCCTGTGACGCGATGTGACTCTGACTCCCTGTGACGTGATGTGACTCCCTGTGACGCGATGTGACTCCCTGTAACGTGACTCCATGATGTGATGTGACTCCCTGTAACGTGACTCCGTGATGTGATGTGACTCCCTGAAACGTGACTCCCTGTGACGTGATGTGACTCCCTGTGACGTGACTCCCTGTGACGTGATGTGACTCCCTGTGACGTGACTCCCTATGACGTGATGTGACTCCATGACGTGACTCCCTGTGACGTGACTCCGTGACGTGATGTGACTCCCTGTGACGTGATGTGACTCCTTGTAACGTGACTCTGTGACGTGACTCCCTGTGACGTGACTCCCTGTGATGTGACGTGACTCCCTGTGATGTGACTCCTTGTAATGTGATTCCCTGTGACGTGACTCCCTGTAACGTGATGTGACTCCCTGTGACGTGATGTGACTCCCTGTAACGTGACTCTGTGATGTGATGTGACTCCTTGCAACATGACTCCGTGACGTGATGTGATTCCCTGTGACGTGACTCCCTGTCACTCCCTGTAACGTGACTCCCTGTCACTCCCTGTAACGTGACTCCCTGTCACTCCCTGTAACGTGACTCCCTGTCACTCCCTGTAACGTGACTCCCTGTCACACCCTGTAACGTGACGTGACTCCCTGTCACTCCCTGTAACGTGACTCCCTGTCACTCCCTGTAACGTAACGTGACTCCCTGTCACTCCCTGTAACGTGATGTGACTCCCTGTCACTCCCTGTAACGTAACGTGACTCCCTGTCACTCCCTGTAACGTGATGTCACTCCCTGTGACTCCCCGTAACGTGATGTCACTCCCTGTGACTCCCTGTAATGTGATGTGACTCCCTGAGACTCCCTGTAACGTGATGTGACTCCCTGTAATGTGACGTGACTCCTTGTGACTCCCTGTAACGTGATTTGACTCCTTGTGACTCCCTGTAACGTGATTTGACTCCTTGTGACTCCCCGTAACGTGATGTGACTCCCTGTAACGTGATGTGACTCCCCGTAACGTGATGTGACTCCCCGTGACTCCCCGTAACGTGATGTGACTCCCCGTGACTCCCCGTAACGTGATGTGACTCCCCGTGACTCCCTGTAACGTGATGTCACTCCCTGTGACTCCCTGTAACGTGATGTCACTCCCTGTGACTCCCTGTAACGTGATGTCACTCCCTGTGACTCCCCGTAACGTGATGTCACTCCCTGTGACTCCCTGTATTGTGATGTGACTCCCTGTAACGTGATGTCACTTCTTGTAATGTGATGTCACTCCCTGTGACTCCCTGTAACGTGATGTGACTCCCCGTGACTCCCCGTAACATGATGTGACTCCCCGTGACTCCCTGTAACGTGATGTCACACGCTGTGACTCCCTGTAATGTGATGTCACTCCCTGTGACTCCCCGCAACATGATGTCACTCCCTGTGACTCCCTGTAATGTTATGTAACTACCTGTAACGTGATGTCACTTCTTGTAATGTGATGTCACTCCCTGTGACTCCCTGTATTGTGATGTCACTCCCTGTGACTCCCCGTAACATGATGTCACTCCCTGTGACTCCCTGTAATGTTATGTAACTACCTGTAACGTGATGTCACTTCTTGTAATGTGATGTCACTCCCTGTGACTCCCTGTAACGTGATGTGACTCCCTCTCACGTGATGTGACTCCCTGTGACTTCCTGTAACGTGATGTGACTCCCTGTAATGTAATGTCACTCCCTGTAACGCGATGTGACTCCCTGTGACTCAACGTAACGTGATGTGACTCCTTGTGACTCCCTGTAACGTGATGTGACTCCTTGTGACTCCCTGTAATGTGATGTGACTCCTTGTGACTCCCTGTAACGTGATGTGACTCCTTGTGACTCCCTGTAATGTGATGTGACTCCTTGTGACTCCCTGTAACGTGATGTGACTCCTTGTAACGTGATGTGACTCCTTGTAACGTGATGTGACTCCCTGTAATGTGATGTGACTCCTTGTGACTCCCTGTAACGTGATTTGACTCCATGTGATGTGGCACCCTGTGACATGACTCCCTGCATCGTGATGTGACTCCTTGTGACTCCCTGCATCGTGATGTGACTCCCTGCAACCTGATGTGACTCCCTGTAACGTGATGTGACTCCCTGTAATGTAATGTCACTCCCTGTGACTCAACGTAACGTGATGTGACTCCCTGTAACGTGATGTGACTCCCTGTGACGTGATGTGACTCCATGTAACGTGATGTGACTTCCTGTAACGTTACGTGACTCCTTGTGACTCCCTGTAATGTGATGTGACTCCTTGTGACTCCCTGTAACGTGATGTGACTCCTTGTGACTCCCTGTAACGTGATGTGACTCCTTGTGACTCCCTGTAACGTGATGTGACTCCTTGTGACTCCCTGTAACATGATGTGACTCCCTGTAACGTGACTCCCTGTGACGTGACTCCCTGTAACGTGATGTGACTCCTTGTGACTCCCTGTAACGTGATGTGACTCCCTGTAACGTGATGTGACTCCCTGTAACGTGACTCCCTGTAACGTGACTCCCTGTGACGTGACTCCCTGTAACGTGATGTGACTCCTTGTGACTCCCTGTAACGTGATGTGACTCCCTGTAACGTGATGTGACTCCCTGTAACGTGACTCCCTGTAACGTGACTCCCTGTGACGTGACTCCCTGTAACGTGATGTGACTCCTTGTGACTCCCTGTAACGTGATGTGACTCCCTGTAACGTGATGTGACTCCCTGTGACGTGATGTGACTCCCTGCGACGCGACTCCCTGCGACGCGACTCCCTGCGACGCGACTCCCTGCGACGCGACTCCGTGCGACGTGACGCGACTCCGTGCGACGTGACGCGACTCCCTGCGACGTGACGCGACTCCCTGCGACGTGACGCGACTCCCTGCGACGTGACGCGACTCCCTGCGACGTGACTCCCTGCGACGTGACTCCCTGCGACGTGACGTGACTCCCTGCGACGTAACTCCCTGCGACGTGACTCCCTGCGACGTGACTCCCTGCGACGTGACTCCCTGCGACGTGACTCCCTGCGACGTGACGTGACTCCCTGCGACGCGACTCCCTGCGACGCGACTCCCTGCGACGCGACTCCCTGCGACGTGACTCCGTGATGTGATGTGACTCCCTGTGACGTGATGTGACTCCCTGTGATGTGACTCCCTGTGACGTGACTCCCTGTAACGTGACGTGACTCCCTGTGACGTGACTCCGTGATGTGATGTGACTCCCTGTGACGTGATGTGACTCCCTGTAACGTGACTCCGTGATGTGATGTGACTCCCTGTGACGTGACTCCCTGTGACGTGATATGACTCCCTGTAACATGAAGTGACTCCCTGTAACATGAAGTGACTCCCTGTGACGTGATGTGACTCCCTGTGACGTGATGTGACTCCCTGTGACGCGATGTGACTCCCTGTAACGTGACTCCATGATGTGATGTGACTCCCTGTAACGTGACTCCGTGATGTGATGTGACTCCCTGAAACGTGACTCCCTGTGACGTGATGTGACTCCCTGTGACGTGACTCCCTGTGACGTGATGTGACTCCCTGTGACGTGACTCCCTATGACGTGATGTGACTCCGTGACGTGACTCCCTGTGACGTGACTCCGTGACGTGATGTGACTCCCTGTGACGTGATGTGACTCCTTGTAACGTGACTCTGTGACGTGACTCCCTGTGACGTGACTCCCTGTGATGTGACGTGACTCCCTGTGATGTGACTCCTTGTAATGTGATTCCCTGTGACGTGACTCCCTGTAACGTGATGTGACTCCCTGTGACGTGATGTGACTCCCTGTAACGTGACTCCCTGTCACTCCCTGTAACGTGACTCCCTGTCACTCCCTGTAACGTGACTCCCTGTCACTCCCTGTAACGTGACTCCCTGTCACTCCCTGTAACGTGACTCCCTGTCACACCCTGTAACGTGACGTGACTCCCTGTCACTCCCTGTAACGTGACTCCCTGTCACTCCCTGTAACGTAACGTGACTCCCTGTCACTCCCTGTAACGTGATGTGACTCCCTGTCACTCCCTGTAACGTAACGTGACTCCCTGTCACTCCCTGTAACGTGATGTGACTCCCTGTCACTCCCTGTAACGTGATGTGACTCCCTGTCACTCCCTGTAACGTAACGTGACTCCCTGTCACTCCCTGTAACGTGATGTGACTCCCTGTAACGTGATGTGACTCCCTGTCACTCCCTGTAACGTAACGTGACTCCCTGTCACTCCCTGTAACGTGACGTCACTCCCTGTCACTCCCTGTGACGTGATGTGACTCCCTGTGACGTGACTCCGTGATGTGATGTGACGTGACTCCCTGTGACGTGACGTGACTCCCTGTGACGTGACGTGACTCCCTGGGATGTGACTCCCTGGGATGTGACTCCCTGTGATGTGACTCCCTGTGACGTGACTCACTGTGACGTGACTCCGTGATGTGATGTGACTCCCTGTGATGTGACTCCCTGTGATGTGACTCCCTGTGACGTGACTCACTGTGACGTGATGTGACTCCCTGTGACGTGACTCCCTGTGACGTGACTCCCTGTGATGTGCTGTGACGTGACTCCCTGTGATGTGACGCGACTCCCTGCGACGCGACTCCCTGCGACGTGACGTGACTCCCTGCGACGTGACGCGACTCCCTGCGACGTGACGCGACTCCCTGCGACGCGACTCCCTGCGACGCGACTCCCTGCGACGTGACTCCCTGCGACGCGACGCGACTCCCTGCGACGCGACTCCCTGCGACGCGACTCCCTGCGACGTGACTCCCTGTGACGTGACTCCGTGATGTGATGTGACTCCCTGTGACGTGACTCCCTGTGACGTGATGTGACTCCCTGTGATGTGACTCCCTGTGACGTGACTCCCTGTAACGTGACGTGACTCCCTGTGACGTGACTCCGTGATGTGATGTGACTCCCTGTGACGTGACTCCCTGTGACGTGATATGACTCCCTGTGACGTGGCTCCCTGTAACATGAAGTGACTCCCTGTGACGTGATGTGACTCCCTGTGACGTGATGTGACTCCCTGTGACGCGATGTGACTCCCTGTAACGTGACTCCATGATGTGATGTGACTCCCTGTAACGTGACTCCGTGATGTGATGTGACTCCCTGAAACGTGACTCCCTGTGACGTGATGTGACTCCCTGTGACGTGACTCCCTGTGACGTGATGTGACTCCCTGTGACGTGACTCCCTATGACGTGATGTGACTCCATGACGTGACTCCCTGTGACGTGACTCCGTGACGTGATGTGACTCCCTGTGACGTGATGTGACTCCTTGTAACGTGACTCTGTGACGTGACTCCCTGTGACGTGACTCCCTGTGATGTGACGTGACTCCCTGTGATGTGACTCCTTGTAATGTGATTCCCTGTGACGTGACTCCCTGTAACGTGATGTGACTCCCTGTGACGTGATGTGACTCCCTGTAACGTGACTCTGTGATGTGATGTGACTCCTTGCAACATGACTCCGTGACGTGATGTGATTCCCTGTGACGTGACTCCCTGTCACTCCCTGTAACGTGACTCCCTGTCACTCCCTGTAACGTGACTCCCTGTCACTCCCTGTAACGTGACTCCCTGTCACTCCCTGTAACGTGACTCCCTGTCACACCCTGTAACGTGACGTGACTCCCTGTCACTCCCTGTAACGTGACTCCCTGTCACTCCCTGTAACGTAACGTGACTCCCTGTCACTCCCTGTAACGTGATGTGACTCCCTGTCACTCCCTGTAACGTAACGTGACTCCCTGTCACTCCCTGTAACGTGATGTGACTCCCTGTCACTCCCTGTAACGTGATGTGACTCCCTGTCACTCCCTGTAACGTGATGTGACTCCCTGTCACTCCCTGTAACGTGATGTGACTCCCTGTCACTCCCTGTAACGTAACGTGACTCCCTGTCACTCCCTGTAACGTGATGTGACTCCCTGTAACGTAACGTGACTCCCTGTAACGTGATGTCACTCCCTGTCACTCCCTGAAACGTCACTCCCTGCTCGACAGGTAGGGGGCGGGTCCCACATCCTGCGCCCCGTCCAATGGGAGCGGAGGATTTTGCCGATCGACAGGCCACCGGTCCAATGGGAGAGCGGGGAGCGCTGGCTTAGGGGTGGGTGGGGTCCGCCCCATTGTGACGCCAAAGGGCGGGGGCGGGTCCCAGAACAGCGGCCCGTCCATTGGGAGAATGGGAGTTGCTGATGGACAGGCGGCCGGTCCAATGGCAGAGCGGCAGCGACCGCCGTCGGGTCCACCCATTGTGACGCCGCGGGGCGGGGAGGCGGGACTCGCCGACGTCCCCACCAATGGGAGACGAACATCTGCTGATGGACGTGCGGCCGATCTAATGGGAGAGCGAGAGGATCCGCCATCGGGTCCACCCATTGTGACGCCGCGGCGGGGCGGGACCAGCCGGCGGCCCCTCCAACGGGAGACGAGCGTCTGACGATGGACGTGCGGCCGGTCCAATGGGAGAGCGGGAGCGTCCGCGGTCGGGTCCAGCCATTGTGACGCCGCGGAGGGCCGGGGAGGCGGGACTCGCCGACGGCCGCCTCCACCAATGGGAGACGAGCGCCTGCAGACGGGCAGGCGGACGGTCCAATGGGAGCGGGGCCGCGGTCGGCTCCTTTGTGACGCGGCGAGGAGGGGGCGGGAGCCCAGCCGGCGGCCCGTCCAATGGGAGCGGGGAGGCGTCGCTGACGGACGGGCGGCGCGTCCAATCAGGTGGGTGCGGGTCACGTGTGTTCCCTCTCTTCCCCCCTCGCTCCCTCAGACGATGGCGGCGGTTTACGGCCCGTCGCTCCGCGTCCACCCGGTCGTCCTCTGCTCCATCGCCGACAGCAGCGAGCGGCGCAACGAGGAGGCCAAGCGGGTGATCGGCACTCTGCTCGGTAAGAGAGGAGGAGGAGGAGGAGGAGGAGGAGGAGGAGGGTGGGGGCCCCGGGCTGCTCACACGGTTTCAAATCCCCCCGCTCCCCCCTCCACGGACGGTTTCAACTCCCCCCCCCCGCCCCGTCGTCGCGCCGCCCGCCGCGCTGCCCTGAAGACGGTTTCAAATCCCCCCCACTGACGGTTTCAACTCCCCCCCCCCCCCCCCGGCGGCCGCTCGCTCCCCTGAAGACGGTTTCAATTCCCCCCTCGGGCACGTGTTGGGTGAAGCTCCGCCCTCTCCCTCTGTGACGTTGGGGAGACACGCCCCCTCCCTACGCCTCTGTGACGTCTTGTGGGGTCCTCCCTCTCTCTGACTCCTCCCCCTCTCTGTGACTCCTCCCCTCTCTCTGTGACTCCTCCCCTCTCTCTGTGACTCCTCTCTGACTCCTCCTCCCCTCTCTCTGACTCCTCCCCTCTCTCTGACTCCTCCTCCCCCTCTCTCTGACTCCTCCTCCCCTCTCTCTGACTCCTCCTCCCCCTCTCTCTGACTCCTCCTCCCCTCTCTCTGACTCCTCCTCCCCTCTCTCTGACTCCTCCCCCTCTCTCTGACTCCTCCCCCTCTCTCTGACTCCTCCCCCTCTCTCTGACTCCTCCCCCTCTCTCTGACTCCTCCCCTCTCTCTGACTCCTCCCCTCTCTCTGACTCCTCCTCCCCTCTCTCTGACTCCTCCCCTCTCTCTGACTCCCCCTCCCCTCTCTCTGACTCCTCCTCCCCTCTCTCTGACTCCTCCTCCCCTCTCTCTGACTCCTCCTCCCCCTCTCTCTGACTCCTCCTCCCCCTCTCTCTGACTCCTCCTCCCCTCTCTCTGACTCCTCCTCCCCTCTCTCTGACTCCTCCTCCCCTCTCTCTGACTCCTCCTCCCCTCTCTCTGACTCCTCCTCCCCTCTCTCTGACTCCTCCTCCCCTCTCTCTGACTCCTCCTCCCCTCTCTCTGACTCCTCCTCCCCTCTCTCTGACTCCTCCTCCTCCCCTCTCTCTGACTCCTCCTCCCCTCTCTCTGACTCCTCCCCCTCTCTCTGACTCCTCCCCTCTCTCTGACACCTCCTCCCCCTCTCTCTGACTCCTCCTCCCCTCTCTCTGACTCCTCCCCTCTCTCTGACTCCTCCTCCCCCTCTCTCTGACTCCTCCTCCCCCTCTCTCTGACTCCTCCTCCCCCTCTCTCTGACTCCTCCTCCCCCTCTCTCTGACTCCTCCTCCCCCTCTCTCTGACTCCTCCTCCCCCTCTCTCTGACTCCTCCTCCCCTCTCTCTGACTCCTCCTCCCCTCTCTCTGACTCCTCCTCCCCCTCTCTCTGACTCCTCCTCCCCTCTCTCTGACTCCTCCTCCCCTCTCTCTGACTCCTCCTCCCCCTCTCTCTGACTCCTCCTCCCCTCTCTCTGACTCCTCCTCCCCCTCTCTCTGACTCCTCCTCCCCTCTCTCTGACTCCTCCTCCCCCTCTCTCTGACTCCTCCTCCCCTCTCTCTGACTCCTCCTCCCCCTCTCTCTGACTCCTCCTCCCCCTCTCTCTGACTCCTCCTCCCCCTCTCTCTGACTCCTCCTCCCCCTCTCTCTGACTCCTCCTCCCCCTCTCTCTGACTCCTCCTCCCCCTCTCTCTGACTCCTCCCCCTCTCTCTGACTCCTCCCCCTCTCTCTGACTCCTCCCCCTCTCTCTGACTCCTCCCCCTCTCTCTGACTCCTCCTCCCCCTCTCTGACTCCTCCTCCTCTCTCTGTGACTCCTCCTCCTCTCTCTGTGACTCCTCCCCTTCTCTGTGACTCCTCCCCTTCTCTGTGACTCCTCCCCTTCTCTGTGACTCCTCCCCTTCTCTGTGACTCCTCCCCCTCTGTGACTCCTCCCCCTCTCTGTGACTCCTCCCCCTCTCTGTGACTCCTCCCCCCCTCGCCCTGCTCCCTGTGAGCCCACGGTCCACTCCCCGCTGTGAGCCCCCCGCCCCTGTCCCTGTGACCCCCGGAGTTCATCTCTCTCTGACAGTGTATCTCTCTCTCTCTCTGACAGTGTATCTCTCTCTCTCTCTCTCTCTGACAGTGTATCTCTCTCTCTCTGACAGTGTATCTCTCTCTCTCTCTGACAGTGTATCTCTCTCTCTCTGACAGTGTATCTCTCTCTCTGACAGTGTCTCTCTCTCTCTCTCTCTGACAGTGTCTCTCTCTCTCTCTCTCTCTGACAGTGTATCTCTCTCTCTCTCTGACAGTGTATCTCTCTCTCTCTCTCTCTGACAGTGTATCTCTCTCTCTCTGACAGTGTATCTCTCTCTCTCTGACAG
Source organism: Heptranchias perlo (assembly GCF_035084215.1). NCBI lineage: Eukaryota > Metazoa > Chordata > Chondrichthyes > Hexanchiformes > Hexanchidae > Heptranchias > Heptranchias perlo. The sequence goes on along the minus strand of NW_027139896.1, from coordinate 29,435 downwards.
TGTATCTCTCTCTCTGACAGTGTATCTCTCTCTCTCTCTGACAGTGTATCTCTCTCTCTCTCTGACAGTGTATCTCTCTCTCTGACAGTGTCTCTCTCTCTCTGACAGTGTCTCTCTCTCTCTCTCTCTGACAGTGTATCTCTCTCTCTCTCTGACAGTGTATCTCTCTCTCTGACAGTGTCTCTCTCTCTCTCTGACAGTGTATCTCTCTCTCTCTCTCTCTCTCTCTCTGACAGTGTATCTCTCTCTCTCTGACAGTGTATCTCTCTCTCTCTCTGACAGTGTATCTCTCTCTCTCTCTGACAGTGTATCTCTCTCTCTGACAGTGTATCTCTCTCTCTCTGACAGTGTATCTCTCTCTCTGACAGTGTCTCTCTCTCTCTCTCTCTGACAGTGTCTCTCTCTCTCTCTCTCTCTCTGACAGTGTATCTCTCTCTCTCTCTGACAGTGTATCTCTCTCTCTCTCTCTCTGACAGTGTATCTCTCTCTCTCTGACAGTGTATCTCTCTCTCTCTGACAGTGTATCTCTCTCTCTCTGACAGTGTATCTCTCTCTCTGACAGTGTATCTCTCTCTCTCTCTGACAGTGTATCTCTCTCTCTCTCTGACAGTGTATCTCTCTCTCTGACAGTGTCTCTCTCTCTCTGACAGTGTCTCTCTCTCTCTCTCTCTGACAGTGTATCTCTCTCTCTCTCTGACAGTGTATCTCTCTCTCTGACAGTGTCTCTCTCTCTCTCTGACAGTGTATCTCTCTCTCTCTCTCTCTCTCTCTGACAGTGTATCTCTCTCTCTCTGACAGTGTATCTCTCTCTCTGACAGTGTATCTCTCTCTCTCTCTGACAGTGTATCTCTCTCTCTCTCTGACAGTGTATCTCTCTCTCTGACAGTGTATCTCTCTCTCTCTGACAGTGTATCTCTCTCTCTCTCTGACAGTGTATCTCTCTCTCTCTCTGACAGTGTATCTCTCTCTCTCTCTGACAGTGTATCTCTCTCTCTCTCTGACAGTGTCTCTCTCTCTCTCTCTGACAGTGTATCTCTCTCTCTCTCTGACAGTGTATCTCTCTCTCTGACAGTGTCTCTCTCTCTCTCTCTCTGACAGTGTCTCTCTCTCTCTCTCTCTCTGACAGTGTATCTCTCTCTCTCTCTGACAGTGTATCTCTCTCTCTCTCTGACAGTGTATCTCTCTCTCTCTCTCTGACAGTGTATCTCTCTCTCTCTGACAGTGTATCTCTCTCTCTCTGACAGTGTATCTCTCTCTCTGACAGTGTATCTCTCTCTCTCTCTGACAGTGTATCTCTCTCTCTCTCTGACAGTGTATCTCTCTCTCTGACAGTGTCTCTCTCTCTGACAGTGTATCTCTCTCTCTCTCTCTCTCTGACAGTGTATCTCTCTCTCTCTGACAGTGTATCTCTCTCTCTCTGACAGTGTATCTCTCTCTCTGACAGTGTATCTCTCTCTCTCTGACAGTGTATCTCTCTCTCTCTGACAGTGTATCTCTCTCTCTCTGACAGTGTATCTCTCTCTCTCTCTGACAGTGTATCTCTCTCTCTCTCTGACAGTGTATCTCTCTCTCTCTCTCTGACAGTGTATCTCTCTCTCTCTCTCTGACAGTGTATCTCTCTCTCTCTCTGACAGTGTATCTCTCTCTCTCTCTCTCTCTGACAGTGTATCTCTCTCTCTCTGACAGTGTATCTCTCTCTCTCTGACAGTGTATCTCTCTCTCTCTGACAGTGTATCTCTCTCTCTGACAGTGTATCTCTCTCTCTCTGACAGTGTATCTCTCTCTCTGACAGTGTATCTCTCTCTCTCTCTGACAGTGTATCTCTCTCTCTCTGACAGTGTATCTCTCTCTCTCTGACAGTGTCTCTCTCTCTCTCTCTCTGACAGTGTATCTCTCTCTCTCTCTCTCTCTGACAGTGTATCTCTCTCTCTCTGACAGTGTATCTCTCTCTCTGACAGTGTATCTCTCTCTCTCTCTGACAGTGTATCTCTCTCTCTCTCTGACAGTGTATCTCTCTCTCTGACAGTGTCTCTCTCTCTCTCTCTCTGACAGTGTATCTCTCTCTCTCTCTGACAGTGTCTCTCTCTCTCTCTGACAGTGTCTCTCTCTCTCTCTGACAGTGTATCTCTCTCTCTCTCTCTCTCTGACAGTGTATCTCTCTCTCTGACAGTGTATCTCTCTCTCTCTCTGACAGTGTATCTCTCTCTCTCTCTGACAGTGTATCTCTCTCTCTCTCTGACAGTGTATCTCTCTCTCTCTCTGACAGTGTCTCTCTCTCTCTCTCTCTGACAGTGTATCTCTCTCTCTCTGACAGTGTATCTCTCTCTCTGACAGTGTATCTCTCTCTCTCTGACAGTGTATCTCTCTCTCTGACAGTGTATCTCTCTCTCTCTCTGACAGTGTATCTCTCTCTCTGACAGTGTATCTCTCTCTCTGACAGTGTATCTCTCTCTCTCTCTGACAGTGTATCTCTCTCTCTCTGACAGTGTATCTCTCTCTCTCTCTGACAGTGTATCTCTCTCTCTCTGACAGTGTATCTCTCTCTCTCTGACAGTGTCTCTCTCTCTCTCTCTGACAGTGTATCTCTCTCTCTCTCTCTGACAGTGTATCTCTCTCTCTGACAGTGTATCTCTCTCTCTCTGACAGTGTATCTCTCTCTCTGACAGTGTCTCTCTCTCTCTCTCTCTGACAGTGTCTCTCTCTCTCTCTCTCTCTGACAGTGTATCTCTCTCTCTCTCTGACAGTGTATCTCTCTCTCTCTCTCTCTGACAGTGTATCTCTCTCTCTCTGACAGTGTATCTCTCTCTCTCTGACAGTGTATCTCTCTCTCTGACAGTGTATCTCTCTCTCTCTCTGACAGTGTATCTCTCTCTCTCTCTGACAGTGTATCTCTCTCTCTGACAGTGTCTCTCTCTCTCTGACAGTGTCTCTCTCTCTCTCTCTCTGACAGTGTATCTCTCTCTCTCTCTGACAGTGTATCTCTCTCTCTGACAGTGTCTCTCTCTCTCTCTGACAGTGTATCTCTCTCTCTCTCTCTCTCTCTCTGACAGTGTATCTCTCTCTCTCTGACAGTGTATCTCTCTGACAGTGTATCTCTCTCTCTCTGACAGTGTATCTCTCTCTCTCTCTGACAGTGTATCTCTCTCTCTCTCTGACAGTGTATCTCTCTCTCTGACAGTGTATCTCTCTCTCTCTGACAGTGTATCTCTCTCTCTCTCTGACAGTGTATCTCTCTCTCTCTCTGACAGTGTATCTCTCTCTCTCTCTGACAGTGTATCTCTCTCTCTCTCTGACAGTGTCTCTCTCTCTCTCTCTGACAGTGTATCTCTCTCTCTGACAGTGTCTCTCTCTCTCTCTCTCTGACAGTGTCTCTCTCTCTCTCTCTCTCTGACAGTGTATCTCTCTCTCTCTCTGACAGTGTATCTCTCTCTCTCTCTGACAGTGTATCTCTCTCTCTCTCTCTGACAGTGTATCTCTCTCTCTCTGACAGTGTATCTCTCTCTCTCTGACAGTGTATCTCTCTCTCTGACAGTGTATCTCTCTCTCTCTCTGACAGTGTATCTCTCTCTCTCTCTGACAGTGTATCTCTCTCTCTGACAGTGTCTCTCTCTCTGACAGTGTATCTCTCTCTCTCTCTCTCTCTCTGACAGTGTATCTCTCTCTCTCTGACAGTGTATCTCTCTCTCTCTGACAGTGTATCTCTCTCTCTGACAGTGTATCTCTCTCTCTCTGACAGTGTATCTCTCTCTCTCTCTGACAGTGTATCTCTCTCTCTCTGACAGTGTATCTCTCTCTCTCTCTGACAGTGTATCTCTCTCTCTCTCTGACAGTGTATCTCTCTCTCTCTCTCTCTCTCTGACAGTGTATCTCTCTCTCTCTCTCTGACAGTGTATCTCTCTCTCTCTCTGACAGTGTATCTCTCTCTCTCTCTCTCTCTGACAGTGTATCTCTCTCTCTCTGACAGTGTATCTCTCTCTCTCTGACAGTGTATCTCTCTCTCTCTGACAGTGTATCTCTCTCTCTGACAGTGTATCTCTCTCTCTCTGACAGTGTATCTCTCTCTGACAGTGTATCTCTCTCTCTGACAGTGTATCTCTCTCTCTCTCTGACAGTGTATCTCTCTCTCTCTGACAGTGTATCTCTCTCTCTCTGACAGTGTCTCTCTCTCTCTCTCTCTGACAGTGTATCTCTCTCTCTCTCTCTGACAGTGTATCTCTCTCTCTCTGACAGTGTATCTCTCTCTCTGACAGTGTATCTCTCTCTCTCTCTCTGACAGTGTATCTCTCTCTCTCTCTGACAGTGTATCTCTCTCTCTGACAGTGTCTCTCTCTCTCTCTCTCTGACAGTGTATCTCTCTCTCTCTCTGACAGTGTCTCTCTCTCTCTCTGACAGTGTCTCTCTCTCTCTCTGACAGTGTATCTCTCTCTCTCTCTCTCTCTGACAGTGTATCTCTCTCTCTGACAGTGTATCTCTCTCTCTCTCTGACAGTGTATCTCTCTCTCTCTCTGACAGTGTATCTCTCTCTCTCTCTGACAGTGTATCTCTCTCTCTCTCTGACAGTGTCTCTCTCTCTCTCTCTCTGACAGTGTATCTCTCTCTCTCTGACAGTGTATCTCTCTCTCTGACAGTGTATCTCTCTCTCTCTGACAGTGTATCTCTCTCTCTGACAGTGTATCTCTCTCTCTCTCTGACAGTGTATCTCTCTCTCTGACAGTGTATCTCTCTCTCTGACAGTGTATCTCTCTCTCTCTCTGACAGTGTATCTCTCTCTCTCTGACAGTGTATCTCTCTCTCTCTCTGACAGTGTATCTCTCTCTCTCTGACAGTGTATCTCTCTCTCTCTGACAGTGTATCTCTCTCTCTCTGACAGTGTCTCTCTCTCTCTCTCTCTGACAGTGTATCTCTCTCTCTCTCTCTGACAGTGTATCTCTCTCTCTGACAGTGTATCTCTCTCTCTCTCTGACAGTGTGTATCTCTCTCTCTCTGACAGTGTGTATCTCTCTCTCTCTGACAGTGTCTCTCTCTCTCTCTCTCTGACAGTGTATCTCTCTCTCTCTCTGACAGTGTATCTCTCTCTCTCTCTGACAGTGTATCTCTCTCTCTGACAGTGTATCTCTCTCTCTCTGACAGTGTATCTCTCTCTCTCTGACAGTGTCTCTCTCTCTCTCTCTGACAGTGTATCTCTCTCTCTCTCTGACAGTGTATCTCTCTCTCTCTCTCTCTCTGACAGTGTATCTCTCTCTCTCTGACAGTGTATCTCTCTCTCTGACAGTGTATCTCTCTCTCTCTGACAGTGTATCTCTCTCTCTGACAGTGTATCTCTCTCTCTGACAGTGTATCTCTCTCTCTCTCTGACAGTGTATCTCTCTCTCTCTCTCTGACAGTGTATCTCTCTCTCTCTCTGACAGTGTATCTCTCTCTCTCTCTGACAGTGTATCTCTCTCTCTCTGACAGTGTATCTCTCTCTCTCTGACAGTGTATCTCTCTCTCTCTCTGACAGTGTCTCTCTCTCTCTCTCTGACAGTGTATCTCTCTCTCTCTCTGACAGTGTATCTCTCTCTCTCTCTCTCTCTCTGACAGTGTATCTCTCTCTCTCTGACAGTGTATCTCTCTCTCTGACAGTGTATCTCTCTCTCTCTCTGACAGTGTGTATCTCTCTCTCTCTGACAGTGTCTCTCTCTCTCTCTCTCTCTGACAGTGTCTCTCTCTCTCTCTCTCTGACAGTGTCTCTCTCTCTCTCTCTCTCTGACAGTGTCTCTCTCTCTCTCTCTCTGACAGTGTATCTCTCTCTCTCTGACAGTGTATCTCTCTCTCTGACAGTGTATCTCTCTCTCTCTCTGACAGTGTGTATCTCTCTCTCTCTGACAGTGTCTCTCTCTCTCTCTCTCTGACAGTGTATCTCTCTCTCTCTCTGACAGTGTATCTCTCTCTCTCTCTGACAGTGTATCTCTCTCTCTCTGACAGTGTGTGTCTCTCTCTCTCTGACAGTGTATCTCTCTCTCTCTGACAGTGTATCTCTCTCTCTCTCTGACAGTGTATCTCTCTCTCTCTGACAGTGTGTGTCTCTCTCTCTCTGACAGTGTATCTCTCTCTCTCTGACAGTGTATCTCTCTCTCTCTCCCTCTCTGACAGTGTATCTCTCTCTCTCTCTGACAGTGTATCTCTCTCTCTCTGACAGTGTATCTCTCTCTCTCTCTCTGACAGTGTATCTCTCTCTCTCTCTGACAGTGTATCTCTCTCTCTCTCTGACAGTGTATCTCTCTCTCTCTCTGACAGTGTATCTCTCTCTCTCTGACAGTGTGTGTCTCTCTCTCTCTGACAGTGTATCTCTCTCTCTCTCTCTCTCTGACAGTGTGTGTCTCTCTCTCTCTCTGACAGTGTATCTCTCTCTCTGACAGTGTATCTCTCTCTCTGACAGTGTATCTCTCTCTCTCTCTGACAGTGTATCTCTCTCTCTCTGACAGTGTATCTCTCTCTCTCTCTGACAGTGTATCTCTCTCTCTCTCTGACAGTGTATCTCTCTCTCTCTCTCTCTCTCTCTCTGACAGTGTATCTCTCTCTCTCTCTGACAGTGTATCTCTCTCTCTCTGACAGTGTATCTCTCCCTCTCTCTGACAGTGTATCTCTCTCTCTCTCTGACAGTGTATCTCTCCCTCTCTCTGACAGTGTTTCTCTCTCTCTCTCTCTCCCTCTCTGACAGTGTATCTCTCTCTCTCTGACAGTGTATCTCTCTCTCTCTGACAGTGTATCTCTCTCTCTCTGACAGTGTATCTCTCTCTCTCTCTCTCTGACAGTGTATCTCTCTCTCTCTCTCTGACAGTGTATCTCTCTCTCTCTCTCTGACACTGTATCTCTCTCTCTCTCTCTGACACTGTATCTCTCTCTCTCTCTCTGACAGTGTATCTCTCTCTCTCTCTCTGGCAGTGTATCTCTCTCTCTCTCTCTGACAGTGTATCTCTCTCTCTCTCTGACAGTGTATCTCTCTCTCTCTGACAGTGTATCTCTCTCTCTCTCTCTGACAGTGTGTATCTCTCTCTCTCTGACAGTGTCTCTCTCTCTCTCTCTCTGACAGTGTATCTCTCTCTCTCTCTGACAGTGTATCTCTCTCTCTCTGACAGTGTGTGTCTCTCTCTCTCTGACAGTGTATCTCTCTCTCTCTGACAGTGTATCTCTCTCTCTCTCTGACAGTGTATCTCTCTCTCTCTGACAGTGTGTGTCTCTCTCTCTCTGACAGTGTATCTCTCTCTCTCTGACAGTGTATCTCTCTCTCTCTCCCTCTCTGACAGTGTATCTCTCTCTCTCTCTGACAGTGTATCTCTCTCTCTCTGACAGTGTATCTCTCTCTCTGACAGTGTATCTCTCTCTCTCTCTCTGACAGTGTATCTCTCTCTCTCTCTGACAGTGTATCTCTCTCTCTCTCTGACAGTGTATCTCTCTCTCTCTCTGACAGTGTATCTCTCTCTCTCTGACAGTGTGTGTCTCTCTCTCTCTGACAGTGTATCTCTCTCTCTGACAGTGTATCTCTCTCTCTCTCTCTCTCTGACAGTGTGTGTCTCTCTCTCTCTCTGACAGTGTATCTCTCTCTCTGACAGTGTATCTCTCTCTCTGACAGTGTATCTCTCTCTCTCTCTGACAGTGTATCTCTCTCTCTCTGACAGTGTATCTCTCTCTCTCTCTGACAGTGTATCTCTCTCTCTCTCTGACAGTGTATCTCTCTCTCTCTCTGACAGTGTATCTCTCTCTCTCTCTCTCTCTCTCTGACAGTGTATCTCTCTCTCTCTCTGACAGTGTATCTCTCTCTCTCTGACAGTGTATCTCTCCCTCTCTCTGACAGTGTATCTCTCTCTCTCTCTGACAGTGTATCTCTCCTCTCTCTGACAGTGTTTCTCTCTCTCTCTCTCTCCCTCTCTGACAGTGTATCTCTCTCTCTCTGACAGTGTATCTCTCTCTCTCTGACAGTGTATCTCTCTCTCTCTCTCTCTGACAGTGTATCTCTCTCTCTCTCTCTGACAGTGTATCTCTCTCTCTCTCTCTGACACTGTATCTCTCTCTCTGACACTGTATCTCTCTCTCTCTCTCTGACAGTGTATCTCTCTCTCTCTCTCTGGCAGTGTATCTCTCTCTCTCTCTGACAGTGTATCTCTCTCTCTCTGACAGTGTATCTCTCTCTCTCTCTGACAGTGTATCTCTCTCTCTCTGACAGTGTATCTCTCTCTCTCTGACAGTGTATCTCTCTCTCTCTCTGACAGTGTATCTCTCTCTCTCTCTGACAGTGTATCTCTCTCTCTCTCTGACAGTGTATCTCTCTCTCTCTCTCTCTCTCTCTGACAGTGTATCTCTCTCTCTCTGACAGTGTATCTCTCTCTCTCTGACAGTGTATCTCTCTCTCTCTGACAGTGTATCTCTCTCTCTCTGACAGTGTATCTCTCTCTCTCTCTGACAGTGTATCTCTCTCTCTCTCTGACAGTGTATCTCTCTCTCTCTCTCTCTCTGACAGTGTATCTCTCTCTCTCTCTCTGACAGTGTATCTCTCTCTCTCTCTCTGACAGTGTATCTCTCTCTCTCTCTGACAGTGTATCTCTCTCTCTCTGACAGTGTATCTCTCCCTCTCTCTGACAGTGTATCTCTCTCTCTCTCTGACAGTGTATCTCTCTCTCTCTCTCTCTGACAGTGTATCTCTCTCTCTCTCTCTGACAGTGTATCTCTCTCTCTCTGACAGTGTATCTCTCTCTCTCTGACAGTGTATCTCTCTCTCTCTCTGACAGTGTATCTCTCTCTCTCTCTCTGACAGTGTATCTCTCTCTCTCTCTGACAGTGTATCTCTCTCTCTCTCTCTGACAGTGTATCTCTCTCTCTCTCTGACAGTGTATCTCTCTCTCTCTGACAGTGTATCTCTCTCTCTCTGACAGTGTATCTCTCTCTCTCTCTCTCTCTCTGACAGTGTATCTCTCTCTCTCTCTGACAGTGTATCTCTCTCTCTCTCTCTCTGACAGTGTATCTCTCTCTCTCTCTCTCTGACAGTGTATCTCTCTCTCTCTCTGACAGTGTATCTCTCTCTCTGACAGTGTATCTCTCTCTCTGACAGTGTATCTCTCTCTGACAGTGTCTCTCTCTCTCTCTGACAGTGTCTCTCTCTCTCTCTGACAGTGTATCTCTCTCTCTCTCTCTGACAGTGTCTCTCTCTCTCTCTGACAGTGTATCTCTCTCTCTCTCTGACAGTGTATCTCTCTCTCTCTGACAGTGTATCTCTCTCTCTCTGACAGTGTATCTCTCTCTCTCTCTGACAGTGTATCTCTCTCTCTCTCTGACAGTGTATCTCTCTCTCTGACAGTTATATCTCTCTCTCTCTCTCTCTGACAGTGTATCTCTCTCTCTCTCTGACAGTGTATCTCTCTCTCTCTCTCTGACAGTGTATCTCTCTCTCTCTCTCTGACAGTGTATCTCTCTCTCTCTCTCTGACAGTGTATCTCTCTCTCTCTGACAGTGTATCTCTCTCTCTCTGACAGTGTATCTCTCTCTCTCTCTGACAGTGTATCTCTCTCTCTCTCTGACAGTGTATCTCTCTCTCTCTCTGACAGTGTATCTCTCTCTCTCTCTGACAGTGTATCTCTCTCTCTCTGGCAGTGTATCTCTCTCTCTCTCTGACAGTGTATCTCTCTCTCTCTGACAGTGTATCTCTCTCTCTCTCTCTGACAGTGTATCTCTCTTCTCTCTGACAGTGTATCTCTCTCTCTCTGACAGTGTATCTCTCTGTCTCTCTGACAGTGTATCTCTCTCTCTCTCTGACAGGTGTATCTCTCTCTCTCTCTGACAGTGTATCTCTCTCTCTCTGCAGTGTATCTCTCCTCTCTCTGACAGTGTTCTCTCTCTCTCTGACAGTGTATCTCTCTCTCTCTCTGACAGTGTATCTCTCTCTCTCTCTGACAGTGTATCTCTCTCTCTCTCTGACAGTGTATCTCTCTCTCTCTCTGACAGTGTATCTCTCTCTCTCTCTGACAGTGTATCTCTCTCTCTCTGACAGTGTATCTCTCTCTCTCTCTGACAGTGTATCTCTCTCTCTCTGCAGTGTATCTCTCTCTCTCTCTGACAGTGTATCTCTCCTCTCTGACAGTGTATCTCTCTCTCTCTCTCTGACAGTGTGTGTCTCTCTCTCTCTGACAGTGTATCTCTCGCTCTCTCTGACAGTGTATCTCTCTCTCTCTGACAGTGTGTCTCTCTCTCTCTGACAGTGTATCTCTCTCTCTCTCTGACAGTGTGTGTCTCTCTCTCTCTGACAGTGTATCTCTCTCTCTCTCTGACAGTGTATCTCTCTCTCTCTCTCTGACAGTGTGTGTCTCTCTCTGACAGTGTGTGTCTCTCTCTCTCTGACAGTGTATCTCTCTCTCTCTGACAGTGTATCTCTCTCTCTCTGACAGTGTATCTCTCTCTCTCTGACAGTGTATCTCTCTCTCTCTGACAGTGTATCTCTCTCTCTCTGACAGTGTATCTCTCTCTCTCTCTCTGACAGTGTATCTCTCTCTCTCTCTGACAGTGTATCTCTCTCTCTCTCTGACAGTGTATCTCTCTCTCTCTCTGACAGTGTATCTCTCTCTCTCTCTGACAGTGTATCTCTCTCTCTCTCTGACAGTGTATCTCTCTCTCTCTGACAGTGTATCTCTCTCTCTCTGACAGTGTATCTCTCTCTCTCTGACAGTGTATCTCTCTCTCTCTCTCTGACAGTGTATCTCTCTCTCTCTCTGACAGTGTATCTCTCTCTCTCTCTGACAGTGTATCTCTCTCTCTCTCTGACAGTGTATCTCTCTCTCTCTCTGACAGTGTATCTCTCTCTCTCTCTCTCTCTGACAGTGTATCTCTCTCTCTCTGACAGTGTATCTCTCTCTCTCTGACAGTGTATCTCTCTCTCTCTCTGACAGTGTATCTCTCTCTCTCTCTGACAGTGTATCTCTCTCTCTCTGACAGTGTATCTCTCTCTCTCTCTGACAGTGTATCTCTCTCTCTCTGACAGTGTATCTCTCTCTCTCTGACACTGTATCTCCTCTCTCTCTGACACTGTATCTCTCTCTCTCTCTCTGACAGTGTATGTCTCTCTCTCTGACAGTGTATCTCTCTCTCCCTGACAGTGTATCTCTCCCTCTCTCTCTCTCTCTCTGACAGTGTATCTCTCTCTCTCTGACAGTGTGTCTCTCTCTCTCTGACAGTGTGTCTCTCTCTCTCTCTGACAGTGTATCTCTCTCTCTCTGACAGTGCATCTCTCTCTCTCTGACAGTGTATCTCTCTCTCTCTGACAGTGTATCTCTCTCTCTCTCTCTGACAGTGTATCTCTCTCTCTCTCTCTGACAGTGTATCTCTCTCTCTCTCTCTGACAGTGTATCTCTCTCTCTCTCTGACAGTGTATCTCTCTCTCTCTCTGACAGTGTATCTCTCTCTCTCTCTCTGACAGTGTATCTCTCTCTCTCTTCTCTCTGACAGTGTATCTCTCTCTCTCTCTCTCTCTCTGACAGTGTATCTCTCTCTCTCTCTCTCTGACAGTGTATCTCTCTCTCTCTTTCTCTCTGACAGTGTATCTCTCTCTCTCTCTCTCTCTCTGACAGTGTATCTCTCTCTCTCTCTCTGACAGTGTATCTCTCTCTCTCTCTGACAGTGTATCTCTCCTCTCTCTCTGACAGTGTATCTCTCTCTCTCTCTCTGACAGTGTATCTCTCTCTCTCTCGGTCTCTCTCTCTCTGACAGTGTATCTCTCTCTCTCTCTCTGACAGTGTATCTCTCTCTCTCTCTCTCTGACAGTGTATCTCTCTCTCTCTCTCTCTCTCTGACAGTGTTCTCTCTCTCTCTCTCTGACAGTGTATCTCTCTCTCTCTGACAGTGTATCTCTCTCTCTCTCTCTCTCTGACAGTGTATCTCTCTCTCTCTCTCTGACAGTGAATCTCTCTCTCTCTCTGACAGTGTATCTCTCTCTCTCTCTGACAGTGTATCTCTCTCTCTCTCTGACAGTGTATCTCTCTCTCTCTCTCTCTGACAGTGTATCTCTCTCTCTCTCTCTGACAGTGTATCTCTCTCTCTGACAGTGTATCTCTCTCTCTCTGACAGTGAATCTCTCTCTCCTCTGACAGTGTATCTCTCTCTCTCTCTGACAGTGTATCTCTCTCTGACAGTGTATCTCTCTCTCTGACAGTGTATCTCTCTCTCTGACAGTGTATCTCTCTCTCTGACAGTGTATCTCTCTCTGACAGTGTATCTCTCTCTCTCTCTGACAGTGTATCTCTCTCTCTCTCTGACAGTGTATCTCTCTCTCTCTGACAGTGTATCTCTCCTCTCTCTGACAGTGTATCTCTCTCTCTGACAGTGTATCTCTCTCTCTCTCTCTGACAGTGTATCTCTCTCTCTCTCTGACAGTGTATCTCTCTCTCTCTGACAGTGTATCTCTCTCTCTCTCTCTCTCTGACAGTGTATCTCTCTCTCTCTCTGACAGTGTATCTCTCTCTCTCTCTCTGACAGTGTATCTCTGTCTCTCTCTTCTGACAGTGTATCTCTCTCTCTCTCTGACAGTGTATCTCTCTCTCTCTCTCTGACAGTGTATCTCTCTCTCTCTCTCTGACAGTGTCTCTCTCTCTCCTCTGACAGTGTATCTCTCTCTCTCTCTGACAGTGTATCTCTCTCTCTCTCTCTGACAGTGTATCTCTCTCTCTCTCTGACAGTGTATCTCTCTCTCTCTCTCTGACAGTGTATCTCTCTCTCTCTGACAGTGTATCTCTCTCTCTCTCTCTCTCTGACAGTGTATCTCTCTCTCTCTCTGACAGTGTATCTCTCTCTCTCTGACAGTGTACCTCTCTCTCTCTCTGACAGTGTATCTCTCTCTCTCTCTGACAGTGTATCTATCTCTCTCTCTGACAGTGTATCTCTCTCTCTCTCTCTCTCTCTGACAGTGTATCTCTCTCTCTCTCTGACAGTGTATCTCTCTCTCTCTCTCTGACAGTGTATCTCTCTCTCTCTCTCTGACAGTGTATCTCTCTCTCTCTGACAGTGTATCTCTCTCTCTCTCTGACAGTGTATCTCTCTCTCTCTGACAGTGTATCTCTCTCTCTCTCTCTGACAGTGTATCTCTCTCTCTCTGACAGTGTATCTCTCTCTCTCTCTGACAGTGTATCTCTCTCTCTCTCTGACAGTGTATCTCTCTCTCTCTCTGACAGTGTGTCTCTCTCTCTCTCTGACAGTGTATCTCTCTCTCTCTCTGACAGTGTGTTCTCTCTCTCTCTCTGACAGTGTATCTCTCTCTCTCTCTGACAGTGTGTGTCTCTCTCTCTCCTGACAGTGTATCTCTCTCTCTCTGACAGTGTATCTCTCTCTCTCTGACAGTGTATCTCTCACTCTCTCTCTGACAGTGTATCTCTCTCTCTCTCTGACAGTGTATTCTCTCTCTCTCTGACAGTGTATCTCTCTCTCTCTCTGACAGTGTATCTCTCTCTCTCTCTCTGACAGTGTTTCTCTCTCTCTCTCCCTGACAGTGTATCTCTCTCTCTCTCTGACAGTGTATCTCTCTCTCTCTGACAGTGTATCTCTCTCTCTCTGACAGTGTATCTCTCTCTCTCTCCCTCTCTGACAGTGTATCTCTCTCTCTCTGACAGTGTATCTCTCTCTCTCTCTGACAGTGTATCTCTCTCTCTCTCTCTGACAGCTGTATCTCTCTCTCTCTGACAGTGTATCTCTCTCTCTCTGACAGTGTATCTCTCTCTCTCTGACAGTGTATCTCTCTCTCTGACAGTGTATCTCTCTCTCTGACAGTGTATCTCTCTCTCTGACAGTGTATCTCTCTCTCTGACAGTGTATCTCTCTCTCTGACAGTGTATCTCTCTCTCTGACAGTGTATCTCTCTCTCTGACAGTGTATCTCTCTCTCTCTCTCTGACAGTGTATCTCTCTCTCTCTCTGACAGTGTATCTCTGTCTCTCTCTGACAGTGTATCTCTCTCTCTCTGACAGTGTATCTCTCTCTCTCTCTCTGACAGTGTATCTCTCTCTCTGACAGTGTATCTCTCTCTCTCTCTGACAGCTGTATCTCTCTCTCTCTGACAGTGTATCTCTCTCTCTCTCTGACAGTGTATCTCTCTCTCTCTGACAGTGTATCTCTCTCTCTGACAGTGTATCTCTCTCTCTCTGACAGTGTATCTCTCTCTCTGACAGTGTATCTCTCTCTCTGACAGTGTATCTCTCTCTCTCTGACAGTGTATCTCTCTCTCTCTCTCTCTGACAGTGTATCTCTCTCTCTCTCTCTCTGACAGTGTATCTCTCTCTCTCTCTGACAGTGTATCTCTCTCTCTCTCTGACAGTGTATCTCTCTCTCTCTGACAGTGTATCTCTCTCTCTCTCTGACAGTGTATCTCTCTCTCTCTCTGACAGTGTATCTCTCTCTCTCTCTGACAGTGTATCTCTCTCTCTCTCTGACAGTGTATCTCTCTCTCTCTCTGACAGTGTATCTCTCTCTCTCTGACAGTGTATCTCTGTCTCTCTCTGACAGTGTATCTCTCTCTCTCTGACAGTGTATCTCTCTCTCTCTCTGACAGTGTATCTCTCTCTCTCTCTGACAGTGTATCTCTCTCTCTCTCTGACAGTGTATCTCTCTCTCTCTCTGACAGTGTATCTCGCTCTCTCTCTGACAGTGTATCTCTCTCTCTCTCTCTCTCTGACAGTGTATCTCTCTCTCTCTGACAGTGTATCTCTCTCTCTCTGACAGTGTATCTCTCTCTCTCTGACAGTGTATCTCTCTCTCTCTGACAGTGTATCTCTCTCTCTCTCTGACAGTGTATCTCTCTCTCTCTGACAGTGTATCTCTCTCTCTCTGACAGTGTATCTCTCTCTCTCTGACAGTGTATCTCTCTCTCTCTCTCTCTGACAGTGTATCTCTCTCTCTCTGACAGTGTATCTCTCTCTCTCTGACAGTGTATCTCTCTCTCTCTCTGACAGTGTATCTCTCTCTCTCTCTGACAGTGTATCTCTCTCTCTCTGACAGTGTATCTCTCTCTCTCTGACAGTGTATCTCTCTCTCTCTGACAGTGTATCTCTCTCTCTCTGACAGTGTATCTCTCTCTCTCTGACAGTGTATCTCTCTCTCTCTGACAGTGTATCTCTCTCTCTCTGACAGTGTATCTCTCTCTCTCTGACAGTGTATCTCTCTCTCTCTGACAGTGTATCTCTCTCTCTCTGACAGTGTATCTCTCTCTCTCTCTGACAGTGTCTCTCTCTCTCTCTCTCTGACAGTGTATCTCTCTCTCTCTGACAGTGTATCTCTCTCTCTCTCTGACAGTGTATCTCTCTCTCTCTGACAGTGTATCTCTCTCTCTCTCTGACAGTGTATCTCTCTCTCTCTGACAGTGTATCTCTCTCTCTCTGACAGTGTATCTCTCCTCTCTCTCTGACAGTCTCTCTCTCTGCAGTCTCTCTCTCTCTCTGACAGTGTATCTCTCTCTCTCTGACAGTGTGTCTCTCTCTCTCTGACAGTGTATCTCTCTCTCTCTGACAGTGTATCTCTCTCTCTCTGACAGTGTATCTCTCTCTCTCTGACAGTGTCTCTCTCTCTCTGACAGTGTATCTCTCTCTCTCTGACAGTGTATCTCTCTCTCTCTCTCTGACAGTGTATCTCTCTCTCTCTCTCTGACAGTGTATCTCTCTCTCTCTCTGACAGTGTATCTCTCTCTCTCTCTGACAGTGTATCTCTCTCTCTCTCTCTGACAGTGTATCTCTCTCTCTCTTCTCTCTGACAGTGTATCTCTCTCTCTCTCTCTGACAGTGTATCTCTCTCTCTCTCTCTGACAGTGTATCTCTCTCTCTCTGACAGTGTATCTCTCTCTCTCTCTCTGACAGTGTATCTCTCTCTCTGACAGTGTATCTCTCTCTCTCTCTGACACCTGTATCTCTCTCTCTCTGACAGTGTATCTCTCTCTCTCTCTGACAGTGTATCTCTCTCTCTCTGACAGTGTATCTCTCTCTCTCTGACAGTGTATCTCTCTCTCTGACAGTGTATCTCTCTCTCTGACAGTGTATCTCTCTCTCTCTGACAGTGTATCTCTCTCTCTCTCTCTCTGACAGTGTATCTCTCTCTCTCTCTCTCTGACAGTGTATCTCTCTCTCTCTCTGACAGTGTATCTCTCTCTCTCTCTGACAGTGTATCTCTCTCTCTCTGACAGTGTATCTCTCTCTCTCTCTGACAGTGTATCTCTCTCTCTCTCTGACAGTGTATCTCTCTCTCTCTCTGACAGTGTATCTCTCTCTCTCTCTCTGACAGTGTATCTCTCTCTCTCTGACAGTGTATCTCTCTCTCTCTGACAGTGTATCTCTCTCTCTCTGACAGTGTATCTCTCTCTCTCTGACAGTGTATCTCTCTCTCTCTGACAGTGTATCTCTCTCTCTCTGACTGTATCTCTCTCTCTCTCTCTGACAGTGTATCTCTCTCTCTCTGACAGTGTATCTCTCTCTCTCTGACAGTGTATCTCTCTCTCTCTCTGACAGTGTATCTCTCTCTCTCTGACAGTGTATCTCTCTCTCTCTGACAGTGTATCTCTCTCTCTCTGACAGTGTATCTCTCTCTCTCTGACAGTGTATCTCTCTCTCTCTGACAGTGTATCTCTCTCTCTCTCTGACAGTGTATCTCTCTCTCTCTGACAGTGTATCTCTCTCTCTCTGACAGTGTATCTCTCTCTCTCTGACAGTGTATCTCTCTCTCTCTGACAGTGTATCTCTCTCTCTCTGACAGTGTATCTCTCTCTCTCTGACAGTGTATCTCTCTCTCTCTGACAGTGTATCTCTCTCTCTCTCTGACAGTGTATCTCTCTCTCTCTCTGACAGTGTATCTCTCTCTCTCTCTGACAGTGTATCTCTCTCTCTCTGACAGTGTCTCTCTCTCTCTCTGACAGTGTATCTCTCTCTCTCTCTGACAGTGTATCTCTCTCTCTCTGACAGTGTATCTCTCTCTCTCTGACAGTGTATCTCTCTCTCTCTCTGACAGTGTATCTCTCTCTCTCTCTCTGACAGTGTATCTCTCTCTCTCTGACAGTGTATCTCTCTCTCTCTGACAGTGTATCTCTCTCTCTCTGACAGGTCTCTCTCTCTCGAAGTGTATCTCTCTCTCTCTGACAGTGTATTCTCTCTCTCTCTGACAGTGTATCTCTCTCTCTCTGACAGTGTATCTCTCTCTCTCTGACAGTGTATCTCTCTCTCTCTCTGACAGTGTATCTCTCTCTCTCTGACAGTGTATCTCTCTCTCTCTGACAGCTGTATCTCTCTCTCTCTCTCTGACAGTGTATCTCTCTCTCTCTCTCTGACAGTGTATCTCTCTCTCTCTCTGACAGTGTATCTCTCTCTCTCTGACAGTGTATCTCTCTCTCTCTCTGACAGTGTATCTCTCTCTCTCTCTCTGACAGTGTATCTCTCTCTCTCTGACAGTGTTTCTCTCTCTCTCTGACAGTGTGTCTCTCTCTCTCTCTGACAGTGTATCTCTCTCTCTCTGACAGTGCATCTCTCTCTCTCTGACAGTGTATCTCTCTCTCTCTCTCTCTCTCTGACAGTGTATCTCTCTCTCTCTCTCTCTGACAGTGTATCTCTCTCTCTTCTCTCTGACAGTGTATCTCTCTCTCTCTCTCTCTGACAGTGTATCTCTCTCTCTCTCTGACAGTGTATCTCTCTCTCTCTCTCTGACAGTGTATCTCTCTCTCTCTCTCTGACAGTGTATCTCTCTCTCTCTCTCTCTCTCTGACAGTGTATCTCTCTCTCTCTCTCTGACAGTGTATCTCTCTCTCTCTCTCTGACAGTGTATCTCTCTCTCTCTCTCTCTCTGACAGTGTATCTCTCTCTCTCTCTCTCTCTGACAGTGTATCTCTCTCTCTCTCTCTGACAGTGTATCTCTCTCTCTCTCTCTCTGACAGTGTATCTCTCTCTCTCTCTCTGACAGTGTATCTCTCTCTCTCTCTCTCTCTCTGACAGTGTATCTCTCTCTCTCTCTCTGACAGTGTATCTCTCTCTCTCTCTCTCTGACAGTGTATCTCTCTCTCTCTCTCTCTCTCTCTCTGACAGTGTATCTCTCTCTCTCTCTGACAGTGTATCTCTCTCTCTCTCTCTGACAGTGTATCTCTCTCTCTCTCTCTCTGACAGTGTATCTCTCTCTCTCTCTCTCTGACAGTGTATCTCTCTCTCTCTGACAGTGTATCTCTCTCTCTCTCTCTGACAGTGTATCTCTCTCTCTCTCTCTCTGACAGTGTATCTCTCTCTCTCTCTCTGACAGTGTATCTCTCTCTCTCTCTCTCTCTCTCTGACAGTGTATCTCTCTCTCTGACAGTGTATCTCTCTCTCTCTCTGACAGTGTATCTCTCTCTCTCTGACAGTGAATCTCTCTCTCTCTCTGACAGTGTATCTCTCTCTCTCTCTGACAGTGTATCTCTCTCTCTCTGACAGTGATCTCTCTCTCTCTCTCTGACAGTGTATCTCTCTCTCTCTCTCTGACAGTGTATCTCTCTCTCTCTCTCTGACAGTGTATCTCTCTCTCTGACAGTGTATCTCTCTCTCTCTGACAGTGTATCTCTCTCTCTCTGACAGTGTATCTCTCTCTCTCTGACAGTGTATCTCTCTCTCTCTCTGACAGTGTATCTCTCTCTGACAGTGTATCTCTCTCTGACAGTGTATCTCTCTCTCTGACAGTGTATCTCTCTCTGACAGTGTATCTCTCTCTCTCTCTCTGACAGTGTATCTCTCTCTCTCTCTCTGACAGTGTATCTCTCTCTCTCTGACAGTGTATCTCTCCCTCTCTCTGACAGTGTATTCTCTCTCTCTGACAGTGTATCTCTCTCTCTCTTCTGACAGTGTATCTCTCTCTCTCTCTCTGACAGTGTATCTCTCTCTCTCTGACAGTGTATCTCTCTCTCTCTCTCTGACAGTGTATCTCTCTCTCTCTCTGACAGTGTATCTCTCTCTCTCTCTCTGACAGTGTATCTCTCTCTCTCTCTGACAGTGTCTCTCTCTCTCTCTCTGACAGTGTATCTCTCTCTCTCTCTGACAGTGTATCTCTCTCTCTCTCTCTGACAGTGTATCTCTCTCTCTCTCTCTGACAGTGTATCTCTCTCTCTCTCTCTGACAGTGTATCTCTCTCTCTCTCTGACAGTGTATCTCTCTCTCTCTGACAGTGTATCTCTCTCTCTCTCTCTCTGACAGTGTATCTCTCTCTCTCTCTGACAGTGTATCTCTCTCTCTCTGACAGTGTATCTCTCTCTCTCTGACAGTGTATCTCTCTCTCTCTCTGACAGTGTATCTCTCTCTCTCTCTGACAGTGTATCTCTCTCTCTCTCTCTCTCTCTCTGACAGTGTATCTCTCTCTCTCTCTGACAGTGTATCTCTCTCTCTCTCTCTGACAGTGTATCTCTCTCTCTCTGACAGTGTATCTCTCTCTCTCTGACAGTGTATCTCTCTCTCTCTGACAGTGTATCTCTCTCTCTCTCTGACAGTGTATCTCTCTCTCTCTCTGACAGTGTGTCTCTCTCTCTCTCTGACAGTGTATCTCTCTCTCTCTCTGACAGTGTATCTCTCTCTCTCTCTGACAGTGTGTCTCTCTCTCTCTCTGACAGTGTATCTCTCTCTCTCTCTCTGACAGTGTGTCTCTCTCTCTCTCTCTGACAGTGTATCTCTCTCTCTCTGACAGTGTATCTCTCTCTCTCTGACAGTGTATCTCTCACTCTCTCTCTGACAGTGTATCTCTCTCTCTCTCTGACAGTGTATCTCTCTCTCTCTCTGACAGTGTATCTCTCTCTCTCTCTGACAGTGTTCTCTCTCTCTCTCCTGACAGTGTATCTCTCTCTCTCTCTGACAGTGTATCTCTCTCTCTCTGACAGTGTATCTCTCTCTCTCCTCTCTGACAGTGTATCTCTCTCTCTCTCTGACAGTGTATCTCTCTCTCTCTCTCTGACAGTGTATCTCTCTCTCTCTGACAGTGTATCTCTCTCTCTCTGACAGTGTATCTCTCTCTCTCTGACAGTGTATCTCTCTCTCTCTGACAGTGTATCTCTCTCTCTGACAGTGTATCTCTCTCTCTGACAGTGTATCTCTCTCTCTGACAGTGTATCTCTCTCTCTGACAGTGTATCTCTCTCTCTGACAGTGTATCTCTCTCTCTGACAGTGTATCTCTCTCTCTCTCTCTGACAGTGTATCTCTCTCTCTCTGACAGTGTATCTCTCTCTCTCTCTGACAGTGTATCTCTCTCTCTCTGACAGTGTATCTCTCTCTCTCTGACAGTGTATCTCTCTCTCTCTCTCTGACAGTGTATCTCTCTCTCTGACAGTGTATCTCTCTCTCTCTCTGACAGTGTATCTCTCTCTCTCTGACAGTGTATCTCTCTCTCTCTCTGACAGTGTATCTCTCTCTCTCTGACAGTGTATCTCTCTCTCTGACAGTGTATCTCTCTCTCTGACAGTGTATCTCTCTCTCTGACAGTGTATCTCTCTCTCTCTGACAGTGTATCTCTCTCTCTCTCTCTCTCTGACAGTGTATCTCTCTCTCTCTCTCTCTCTGACAGTGTATCTCTCTCTCTCTCTGACAGTGTATCTCTCTCTCTCTCTGACAGTGTATCTCTCTCTCTCTGACAGTGTATCTCTCTCTCTCTCTGACAGTGTATCTCTCTCTCTCTCTGACAGTGTATCTCTCTCTCTCTGACAGTGTATCTCTCTCTCTCTGACAGTGTATCTCTCTCTCTC
Organism: Heptranchias perlo; assembly: GCF_035084215.1. NCBI lineage: Eukaryota > Metazoa > Chordata > Chondrichthyes > Hexanchiformes > Hexanchidae > Heptranchias > Heptranchias perlo. The sequence continues at coordinate 8,713 of NW_027139896.1, read as the reverse complement.
TCTGACAGTGTATCTCTCTCTCTCTCTCTCTCTGACAGTGTATCTCTCTCTCTCTGACAGTGTATCTCTCTCTCTCTGACAGTGTATCTCTCTCTCTCTGACAGTGTATCTCTCTCTCTCTCTCTGACAGTGTATCTCTCTCTCTCTGACAGTGTATCTCTCTCTCTCTCTGACAGTGTATCTCTCTCTCTCTCTGACAGTGTATCTCTCTCTCTCTCTGACAGTGTATCTCTCTCTCTCTCTCTCTCTGACAGTGTATCTCTCTCTCTCTCTCTGACAGTGTATCTCTCTCTCTCTGACAGTGTATCTCTCTCTCTCTGACAGTGTATCTCTCTCTCTCTGACAGTGTATCTCTCTCTCTCTGACAGTGTATCTCTCTCTCTCTGACAGTGTATCTCTCTCTCTCTGACAGTGTATCTCTCTCTCTCTGACAGTGTATCTCTCTCTCTCTGACAGTGTATCTCTCTCTCTCTGACAGTGTATCTCTCTCTCTCTGACAGTGTATCTCTCTCTCTCTCTCTCTGACAGTGTATCTCTCTCTCTCTGACAGTGTATCTCTCTCTCTCTGACAGTGTATCTCTCTCTCTCTGACAGTGTATCTCTCTCTCTCTGACAGTGTATCTCTCTCTCTCTGACAGTGTATCTCTCTCTCTCTGACAGTGTATCTCTCTCTCTCTGACAGTGTATCTCTCTCTCTCTGACAGTGTATCTCTCTCTCTCTGACAGTGTATCTCTCTCTCTCTGACAGTGTATCTCTCTCTCTCTGACAGTGTATCTCTCTCTCTCTGACAGTGTATCTCTCTCTCTCTGACAGTGTATCTCTCTCTCTCTGACAGTGTATCTCTCTCTCTCTGACAGTGTATCTCTCTCTCTCTCTGACAGTGTATCTCTCTCTCTCTCTGACAGTGTATCTCTCTCTCTCTCTGACAGTGTATCTCTCTCTCTCTCTGACAGTGTATCTCTCTCTCTCTCTGACAGTGTATCTCTCTCTCTCTGACAGTGTATCTCTCTCTCTCTGACAGTGTATCTCTCTCTCTCTCTCTGACAGTGTATCTCTCTCTCTCTCTCTGACAGTGTATCTCTCTCTCTCTGACAGTGTATCTCTCTCTCTCTGACAGTGTATCTCTCTCTCTCTGACAGTGTATCTCTCTCTCTCTGACAGTGTGTATCTCTCTCTCTCTGACAGTGTATCTCTCTCTCTCTCTGACAGTGTATCTCTCTCTCTCTCTGACAGTGTATCTCTCTCTCTCTGACAGTGTATCTCTCTCTCTCTGACAGTGTATCTCTCTCTCTCTCTGACAGTGTATCTCTCTCTCTCTCTGACAGTGTATCTCTCTCTCTCTCTGACAGTGTACTCTCTCTCTCTCTGACAGTGTATCTCTCTCTCTCTCTGACAGTGTATCTCTCTCTCTCTCTGACAGTGTATCTCTCTCTCTCTGACAGTGTATCTCTCTCTCTCCTCTCTGACAGTGTATCTCTCTCTCTCTGACAGTGTATCTCTCTCTCTCTCTCTGACAGTGTATCTCTCTCTCTCTGACAGTGTATCTCTCTCTCTCTGACAGTGTATCTCTCTCTCTCTGACAGTGTATCTCTCTCTCTCTGACAGTGTATCTCTCTCTCTGACAGTGTATCTCTCTCTCTGACAGTGTATCTCTCTCTCTGACAGTGTATCTCTCTCTCTGACAGTGTATCTCTCTCTCTGACAGTGTATCTCTCTCTCTGACAGTGTATCTCTCTCTCTCTCTCTGACAGTGTATCTCTCTCTCTCTCTGACAGTGTATCTCTCTCTCTCTGACAGTGTATCTCTCTCTCTCTGACAGTGTATCTCTCTCTCTCTGACAGTGTATCTCTCTCTCTCTGACAGTGTATCTCTCTCTCTGACAGTGTATCTCTCTCTCTCTCTGACACTGTATCTCTCTCTCTCTGACAGTGTATCTCTCTCTCTCTCTGACAGTGTATCTCTCTCTCTCTGACAGTGTATCTCTCTCTCTCTGACAGTGTATCTCTCTCTCTGACAGTGTATCTCTCTCTCTGACAGTGTATCTCTCTCTCTCTGACAGTGTATCTCTCTCTCTCTCTCTGACAGGTCTCTCTCTGACAGTGTATCTCTCTCTCTCTCTCTCTCTGACAGTGTATCTCTCTCTCTCTCTGACAGTGTATCTCTCTCTCTCTCTGACAGTGTATCTCTCTCTCTCTGACAGTGGTATCTCTCTCTCTCTCTGACAGTGTATCTCTCTCTCTCTCTGACAGTGTATCTCTCTCTCTCTCTGACAGTGTATCTCTCTCTCTCTCTGACAGTGTATCTCTCTCTCTCTCTGACAGTGTATCTCTCTCTCTCTCTCTGACAGTGTATCTCTCTCTCTCTGACAGTGTATCTCTCTCTCTCTCTGACAGTGTATCTCTCTCTCTCTCTGACAGTGTATCTCTCTCTCTCTCTGACAGTGTATCTCTCTCTCTCTCTCTGACAGTGTATCTCTCTCTCTCTCTCTGACAGTGTATCTCTCTCTCTCTGACAGTGTATCTCTCTCTCTCTGACAGTGTATCTCTCTCTCTCTGACAGTGTATCTCTCTCTCTCTGACAGTGTATCTCTCTCTCTCTGACAGTGTATCTCTCTCTCTCTGACAGTGTATCTCTCTCTCTCTGACAGTGTATCTCTCTCTCTCTGACAGTGTATCTCTCTCTCTCTGACAGTGTATCTCTCTCTCTCTGACAGTGTATCTCTCTCTCTCTCTCTGACAGTGTATCTCTCTCTCTCTGACAGTGTATCTCTCTCTCTCTGACAGTGTATCTCTCTCTGTCTCTGACAGTGTATCTCTCTCTCTCTGACAGTGTATCTCTCTCTCTCTGACAGTGTATCTCTCTCTCTCTGACAGTGTATCTCTCTCTCTCTGACAGTGTATCTCTCTCTCTGACAGTGTATCTCTCTCTCTCTGACAGTGTATCTCTCTCTCTCTGACAGTGTATCTCTCTCTCTCTGACAGTGTATCTCTCTCTCTCTGACAGTGTATCTCTCTCTCTCTGACAGTGTATCTCTCTCTCTCTGACAGTGTATCTCTCTCTCTCTGACAGTGTATCTCTCTCTCTCTCTGACAGTGTCTCTCTCTCTCTCTGACAGTGTATCTCTCTCTCTCTGACAGTGTATCTCTCTCTCTCTGACAGTGTCTCTCTCTCTCTCTGACAGTGTATCTCTCTCTCTCTGACAGTGTATCTCTCTCTCTCTGACAGTGTATCTCTCTCTCTCTCTGACAGTGTATCTCTCTCTCTCTGACAGTGTATCTCTCTCTCTCTGACAGTGTATCTCTCTCTCTCTGACAGTGTATCTCTCTCTCTCTGACAGTGTATCTCTCTCTCTCTCTGACAGTGTATCTCTCTCTCTCTCTGACAGTGTATCTCTCTCTCTCTGACAGTGTATTCTCTCTCTCTCTCTGACAGTGTATCTCTCTCTCTCTCTGACAGTGTATCTCTCTCTCTCTCTGACAGTGTATCTCTCTCTCTCTCTGACAGTGTATCTCTCTCTCTCTCTGACAGTGTATTCTCTCTCTCTCTCTCTCTGACAGTGTATCTCTCTCTCTCTGACAGTGTATCTCTGTCTCTCTCTGACAGTGTATCTCTCTCTCTCTGACAGTGTATCTCTCTCTCTCTCTCTGACAGTGTATCTCTCTCTCTCTCTGACAGTGTATCTCTCTCTCTCTGACAGTGTATCTCTCTCTCTCTCTGACAGTGTATCTCTCTCTCTCTCTGACAGTGTATCTCTCTCTCTCTCTGACAGTGTATCTCTCTCTCTCTCTCTCTCTGACAGTGTATCTCTCTCTCTCTCTCTCTGACAGTGTATCTCTCTCTCTCTCTCTGACAGTGTATCTCTCTCTCTCTCTCTGACAGTGTATCTCTCTCTCTCTGACAGTGTATCTCTCTCTCTCTGACAGTGTATCTCTCTCTCTGACAGTGTATCTCTCTCTCTGACAGTGTATCTCTCTCTCTCTGACAGTGTATCTCTCTCTCTCTGACAGTGTATCTCTCTCTCTCTCTCTCTCTCTGACAGTGTATCTCTCTCTCTCTCTCTCTCTGACAGTGTATCTCTCTCTCTCTCTGACAGTGTATCTCTCTCTCTCTCTGACAGTGTATCTCTCTCTCTCTGACAGTGTATCTCTCTCTCTCTCTGACAGTGTATCTCTCTCTCTCTCTGACAGTGTATCTCTCTCTCTCTCTGACAGTGTATCTCTCTCTCTCTGACAGTGTATCTCTCTCTCTCTGACAGTGTATCTCTCTCTCTCTGACAGTGTATCTCTCTCTCTCTGACAGTGTGTGTCTCTCTCTCTCTCTGACAGTGTATCTCTCTCTCTCTCTGACAGTGTATCTCTCTCTCTCTCTGACAGTGTATCTCTCTCTCTCTGACAGTGTATCTCTCTCTCTCTGACAGTGTATCTCTCCTCTCTCTCTGACAGTGTATCTCTCTCTCTCTCTGACAGTGTATCTCTCTCTCTCTCTGACAGTGTATCTCTCTCTCTCTCTGACAGTGTTTCTCTCTCTCTCTCCCTGACAGTGTATCTCTCTCTCTCTCTCTGACAGTGTATCTCTCTCTCTCTGACAGTGTATCTCTCTCTCTCCCTCTCTGACAGTGTATCTCTCTCTCTCTGACAGTGTATCTCTCTCTCTCTCTCTGACACTGTATCTCTCTCTCTCTGACAGTGTATCTCTCTCTCTCTGACAGTGTATCTCTCTCTCTCTGACAGTGTATCTCTCTCTCTGACAGTGTATCTCTCTCTCTGACAGTGTATCTCTCTCTCTGACAGTGTATCTCTCTCTCTGACAGTGTATCTCTCTCTCTGACAGTGTATCTCTCTCTCTGACAGTGTATCTCTCTCTCTGACAGTGTATCTCTCTCTCTCTCTCTCTGACAGTGTATCTCTCTCTCTCTCTCTGACAGTGTATCTCTGTCTCTCTCTGACAGTGTATCTCTTCTCTCTCTGACAGTGTATCTCTCTCTCTCTGACAGTGTATCTCTCTCTCTCTCTGACAGTGTATCTCTCTCTCTCTGACAGTGTATCTCTCTCTCTCTGACAGTGTATCTCTCTCTCTCTGACAGTGTATCTCTCTCTCTCTCTGACAGTGTATCTCTCTCTCTCTGACAGTGTATCTCTCTCTCTGACAGTGTATCTCTCTCTCTGACAGTGTATCTCTCTCTCTGACAGTGTATCTCTCTCTCTCTGACAGTGTACTCTCTCTCTCTCTCTCTCTGACAGTGTATCTCTCTCTCTCTCTCTGACAGTGTATCTCTCTCTCTCTCTGACAGTGTATCTCTCTCTCTCTCTGACAGTGTATCTCTCTCTCTCTGACAGTGTATCTCTCTCTCTCTCTGACAGTGTATCTCTCTCTCTCTCTGACAGTGTATCTCTCTCTCTCTGACAGTGTATCTCTCTCTCTCTCTGACAGTGTATCTCTCTCTCTCTCTGACAGTGTATCTCTCTCTCTCTCTCTGACAGTGTATCTCTCTCTCTCTGACAGTGTATCTCTCTCTCTCTCTGACAGTGTATCTCTCTCTCTCTGACAGTGTATCTCGCTCTCTCTCTGCAGTGTATCTCTCTCTTCTCTGACAGTGTATCTCTCTCTCTCTCTCTCTGACAGTGTATCTCTCTCTCTCTCTGACAGTGTATCTCTCTCTCTCTGACAGTGTATCTCTCTCTCTCTGACAGTGTATCTCTCTCTCTCTGACAGTGTATCTCTCTCTCTCTGACAGTGTATCTCTCTCTCTCTGACAGTGTATCTCTCTCTCTCTGACAGTGTATCTCTCTCTCTCTGACAGTGTATCTCTCTCTCTCTGACAGTGTATCTCTCTCTCTGACAGTGTATCTCTCTCTCTCTGACAGTGTATCTCTCTCTCTCTGACAGTGTATCTCTCTCTCTCTGACAGTGTATCTCTCTCTCTCTCTGACAGTGTATCTCTCTCTCTCTGACAGTGTATCTCTTCTCTCTCTGACAGTGTATCTCTCTCTCTCTGACAGTGTATCTCTCTCTCTCTGACAGTGTATCTCTCTCTCTCTGACAGTGTATCTCTCTCTCTCTGACAGTGTATCTCTCTCTCTCTCTGACAGTGTATCTCTCTCTCTCTGACAGTGTATCTCTCTCTCTCTGACAGTGTATCTCTCTCTCTCTGACAGTGTATCTCTCTCTCTCTGACAGTGTATCTCTCTCTCTCTGACAGTGTATCTCTCTCTCTCTCTGACAGTGTCTCTCTCTCTCTCTCTCTGACAGTGTATCTCTCTCTCCTCTGACAGTGTCTCTCTCTCTCTCTGACAGTGTATCTCTCTCTCTCTGACAGTGTATCTCTCTCTCTCTCTGACAGTGTATCTCTCTCTCTCTCTGACAGTGTATCTCTCTCTCTCTCTGACAGTGTATCTCTCTCTCTCTCTGACAGTGTATCTCTCTCTCTCTCTGACAGTGTATCTCTCTCTCTCTGACAGTGTATCTCTCTCTCTCTCTGACAGTGTATCTCTCTCTCTCTCTGACAGTGTATCTCTCTCTCTCTCTGACAGTGTATCTCTCTCTCTCTGACAGTGTATCTCTCTCTCTCTCTGACAGTGTATCTCTCTCTCTCTCTGACAGTGTATCTCTCTCTCTCTCTGACAGTGTATCTCTCTCTCTCTCTGACAGTGTATCTCTCTCTCTCTGACAGTGTATCTCTCTCTCTCTCTGACAGTGTATCTCTCTCTCTCTCTCTCTCTCTGACAGTGTATCTCTCTCTCTCTGACAGTGTATCTCTCTCCTCTCTGACAGTGTATCTCTCTCTCTCTCTGACAGTGTATCTCTCTCTCTCTCTGACAGTGTATCTCTCTCTCTCTCTGACAGTGTATCTCTCTCTCTCTGACAGTGTATCTCTCTCTCTCTCTGACAGTGTATCTCTCTCTCTCTCTGACAGTGTATCTCTCTCTCTCTGACAGTGTATCTCTCTCTCTGACTTCTCTCTCTCTGACAGTGTATCTCTCTCTCTCTCCTCTCTGACAGTGTATCTCTCTCTCTCTCTCTGACAGTGTATCTCTCCTCTCTCTCTGACAGTGTATCTCTCTCTCTCTGACAGTGTATCTCTCTCTCTCTGACAGTGTATCTCTCTCTCTCTGACAGTGTATCTCTCCTCTCTCTGACAGTGTATCTCTCTCTCTCTGACAGTGTATCTCTCTCTCTCTGACAGTGTATCTCTCTCTCTCTCTCTCTCTGACAGTGTATCTCTCTCTCTCTCTCTCTGACAGTGTATCTCTCTCTCTCTCTCTGACAGTGTATCTCTCTCTCTCTCTGACAGTGTATCTCTCTCTCTCTGACAGTGTATCTCTCTCTCTCTCTGACAGTGTATCTCTCTCTCTCTCTGACAGTGTATCTCTCTCTCTCTCTGACAGTGTATCTCTCTCTCTCTGACAGTGTATCTCTCTCTCTCTCTCTGACAGTGTATCTCTCTCTCTCTCTCTCTCTGACAGTGTATCTCTCTCTCTCTGACAGTGTATCTCTCTCTCTCTCTGACAGTGTATCTCTCTCTTCTCTGACAGTGTATCTCTCTCTCTCTCTCTGACAGTGTATCTCTCTCTCTCTCTGACAGTGTATCTCTCTCCTCTCTGACAGTGTATCTCTCTCTCCTCTGACAGTGTATCTCTCTCTCTCTGACAGTGTATCTCTCTCTCTCGTCTCTCTCTCTGACAGTGTAATCTCTCGTCTCTCTCTCTGACAGTGTATCTCTCTCTCTCTGACAGTGTATCTCTCTCTCTCTGACAGTGTATCTCTCTCTCTCTCTGATGGTCTCTCTCTCTCTGACAGTGTATCTCTCTCTCTCTGACAGTGTATCTCTCTCTCTCTCTGATTCTACAGTGTATCTCTCTCTCTCTGACAGTGTATCTCTCTCTCTCTGACAGTGTATCTCTCTCTCTCTGACAGTGTATCTCTCTCTCTCTGACAGTGTATCTCTCTCTCTCTGACAGTGTATCTCTCTCTCTCTGACAGTGTATCTCTCTCTCTCTGACAGTGTATCTCTCTCTCTCTGACAGTGTATCTCTCTCTCTCTGACAGTGTATCTCTCTCTCTCTCTGACAGTGTATCTCTCTCTCTCTGACAGTGTATCTCTCTCTCTCTGACAGTGTATCTCTCTCTCTCTGACAGTGTATCTCTCTCTCTCTCTGACAGTGTATCTCTCTCTCTCTGACAGTGTATTCTCTCTCTCTCTCTCTGACAGTGTATCTCTCTCTCTCTGACAGTGTATCTCTCTCTCTCTGACAGTGTATCTCTCTCTCTCTGACAGTGTATCTCTCTCTCTCTGACAGTGTATCTCTCTCTCTCTGACAGTGTATCTCTCTCTCTCTGACAGTGTATCTCTCTCTCTCTGACAGTGTATCTCTCTCTCTCTGACAGTGTATCTCTCTCTCTCTGACAGTGTATCTCTCTCTCTTCTCTGACAGTGTCTCTCTCTCTCTCTCTCTGACAGTGTATCTCTCTCTCTCTCTGACAGTGTATCTCTCTCTCTCTGACAGTGTATCTCTCTCTCTCTGACAGTGTATCTCTCTCTCTCTCTGACAGTGTATCTCTCTCTCTCTGACAGTGTATCTCTCTCTCTCTCCTGACAGTGTATCTCTCTCTCTCTCTCTCTGACAGTGTATCTCTCTCTCTCTCTGACAGTGTATCTCTCGTCTCTCTCTGACAGTGTATCTCTCTCTCTCTGACAGTGTATCTCTCTCTCTA
>NW_027139895.1:20000-80775 GCF_035084215.1 Heptranchias perlo | reverse complement strand
TCTCGTCCTGAAAGACGGCACCTCCGACAGTGCGGCGCTCCCTCAGTACTGACCCCCCGACAGTGCGGCGCTCCCTCAGTACCGACCCTCCGACAGTGCGGCGCTCCCTCAGTACCGACCCTCCGACAGTGCGGCGCTCCCTCAGTACCGACCCTCCGACAGTGCGGCGCTCCCTCAGTACCGACCCTCCGACAGTGCGGCGCTCCCTCAGTACCGACCCTCCGACAGTGCGGCGCTCCCTCAGTACCGACCCTCCGACAGTGCGGCGCTCCCTCAGTACCGACCCTCCGACAGTGCGGCGCTCCCTCAGTACCGACCCTCCGACAGTGCGGCGCTCCCTCAGTACCGACCCTCCGACAGTGCGGCGCTCCCTCAGTACCGACCCTCCGACAGTGCGGCGCTCCCTCAGTACCGACCCTCCGACAGTGCGGCGCTCCCTCAGTACTGACCCTCCGACAGTGCGGCGCTCCCTCAGTACCGACCCTCCGACAGTGCGGCGTCCCTCAGTACCGACCCTCCGACAGTGCGGCGCTCCCTCAGTACCGACCCTCCGACAGCACGGCGCTCCCTCAGTACCGACCCTCCGACAGCGCGGCGCTCCCTCGGTACCGACCCTCCGACGGTGCGGCGCTCCCTCGGTACCGACCCTCCGACAGTGCGGCGCTCCCTCAGTACCGACCCTCCGACAGTGCGGCGCTCCCTCAGTACCGACCCTCCGACAGTGCGGCGCTCCCTCAGTACCGACCCTCCGACAGTGCGGCGCTCCCTCAGTACCGACCCTCCGACAGTGCGGCGTCCCTCAGTACCGACCCTCCGACAGTGCGGCGCTCCCTCAGTACCGACCCTCCGACAGTGCGGCGCTCCCTCAGTACTGACCCTCCGACAGTGCGGCCCTCCCTCGGTACCGACCCTCCGACAGTGCGGCGCTCCCTCGGTACCGACCCTCCGACCGTGCGGCGCTCCCTCGGTACCGACCCTCCGACAGTGCGGCGCTCCCTCGGTACCGACCCTCCGACAGTGCGGCGCTCCCTCGGTACCGACCCTCCGACGGCGCGGCCCTCCCTCGATACTGGGCCCCCGTGGAGTGTCAGCCCCGGATTACGGGGCCTCGGGTCTCTGGAGTGGGGGCTGGAACCCACCCCCTTCTGACTCGGAGGCGAGGGAGGGGGAGACCCAGTGAGGCGAGGATGACAGTGGAGTGCAGAGTGGGCAAATCTCCTCCAGCCCCCTACGGCCCTCCTCGATCTCTGCCCTCCTCCGATTCCGCCCTCTTGTCCATCCCCCCCTCGACTCCCATCGCTCCGCCATTGGCGGCCGTGCCTTCAGCTGCCCCGAGCTCTGGAATTCCCTCCCTCAACCCCTCCGCCTCCCTCCCTCCTCCGCTCCTCAAAACCTGCCTCTTTTGCTCTCCTGTCCCGATATCTCCCCATGGGGCTCGGTGGTGAATTCTACTCTGATTCACGCTCCCGTGAGGGGGCCCTGGGGGGACGTTAAAAGGGCGGAGGCGGGGTGGGGGGGCGGAGGTGTTGGTGCTTGCTGACCTCGGTGTGTGGGAGAGGCCACAGGAGATAGTCCAGGAGAGTTTCTTGGACAGCAACCCCCGGACCCCCATGGCCTGGAAGGACGAGGGTACCATGGTGGGGGAAACCAGCCTCGTCCACGTGTCCGCGAGGGCAGCGGCCGTGGAATAGTGAACTGAGGCATGGTCTGGGGATGGGAAGTATCTGAGATGAGCAGACCAACGGTCAACGAGACGAAGGCTCGGTCCCACCGAACCCCCGAGACTCCAGCACGGACCCGACGGGCCGAACGGCCCCACGCGAGCCTCCTCCCTCCGTCTCCGTCTCCTTCTATTCCTCTCTCCGCCCCCACCCCCCTCGTGTGTTCATCGAGCTTCCCCCGAGGAATGGAGTGTGTGGGGTCTCTGGGGGAGGGGTCTCGGTGAGGAGGGGGGGGCGGATGGAGTGAGGGGGGGGGGTGGAGTGAGAGGGGGATGGAGTGAGGGGAGGGGATGGAGTGAGAGGGGATGGAGTGAGGGGGAGGGGATGGAGTGAGGGGGATGGAGTGAGGGGGAGGGGATGGAGTGAGGGGGATGGAGTGAGGGGAGGGATGGAGTGAGGGGGAGGGGATGGGGTGAGGGGGATGGAGTGAGGGGGGATGGAGTGAGAGGGGGATGGAGTGAGGGGGGATGGAGTGAGGGGGGATGGAGTGAGGGGGATGGAGTGAGGGGGAGGGGATGGAGTGAGAGGGAGGGGATGGAGTGAGGGGGGGTGGAGTGAGGGGGATGGAGTGAGGGGGATGGAGTGAGGGGGAGGGGATGGAGTGAGGGGGATGGAGTGAGGGGGAGGGGATGGAGTGAGGGGGATGGAGTGAGGGGGATGGAGTGAGGGGGGATGGAGTGAGAGGGGGAGGGGATGGAGTGAGAGGGGGAGGGGCTGGAGTGAGGGGGAGGGGATGGAGTGAGGGGGATGGAGTGAGGGGGATGGAGTGAGGGGGAGGGGATGGAGTGAGGGGGGATGGAGTGAGGGGGGGATGGAGTGAGGGGGAGGGGATGGAGTGAGGGGGAGGGGATGGAGTGAGGGGGAGGGGATGGAGTGAGGGGGAGGGGATGGAGTGAGAGGGGATGGAGTGAGGGGAGGGATGGAGTGAGGGGGATGGAGTGAGGGGGAGGGGATGGAGTGAGAGGGGGATGGAGTGAGGGGAGGGGATGGAGTGAGAGGGGGATGGAGTGAGGGGGAGTGGATGGAGTGAGAGGGGGATGGAGTGAGGGGGAGGGGATGGAGTGAGAGGGGGATGGAGTGAGGGGGAGTGGATGGAGTGAGAGGGGGATGGAGTGAGGGGGAGGGGATGGAGTGAGAGGGGGATGGAGTGAGGGGGAGTGGATGGAGTGAGAGGGGGATGGAGTGAGGGGGAGGGGATGGAGTGAGAGGGGGATGGAGTGAGGGGGAGTGGATGGAGTGAGAGGGGGATGGAGTGAGGGGGAGTGGATGGAGTGAGAGGGGGATGGAGTGAGGGGAGATGGAGTGAGAGGGGGATGGAGTGAGGGGGAGTGGATGGAGTGAGAGGGGGATGGAGTGAGGGGGAGGGGATGGAGTGAGAGGGGATGGAGTGAGAGGGGGATGGAGTGAGAGGGGGATGGAGTGAGGGGGAGTGGATGGAGTGAGAGGGGGATGGAGTGAGAGGGAGTGGACTGGAGTGAGAGGGGGATGGAGTGAGAGGGGGATGGAGTGAGGGGGAGGGGATGGAGTGAGAGGGGGATGAAGTGAGAGGGAGTGGATGGAGTGAGAGGGGGATGGAGTGAGAGGGGGATGGAGTGAGGGGGAGTGGATGGAGTGAGAGGGTGATGGAGTGAGGGGGAGGGGATGGAGTGAGGGGGGGATGGAGTGAGAGGGAGTGGATGGAGTGAGAGGGGATGGAGTGAGAGGGGGATGGAGTGAGGGGGAGTGGATGGAGTGAGGGGGGGATGGAGTGAGGGGGAGTGGATGGAGTGAGAGGGGGATGGAGTGAGGGGAGTGGATGGAGTGAGAGGGGATGGAGTGAGGGGGAGTGGATGGAGTGAGAGGGGGATGGAGTGAGGGGGAGTGGATGGAGTGAGAGGGGGATGGAGTGAGGGGGAATGGATGGAGTGAGAGGGGGATGGAGTGAGGGGGAGGGGATGGAGTGAGAGGGGGATGGAGTGAGGGGGAGGGGATGGAGTGAGAGGGGGATGGAGTGAGGGGGAGTGGATGGAGTGAGAGGGGGATGGAGTGAGGGGGAGGGGATGGAGTGAGAGGGGATGGAGTGAGGAGGAGTGGATGGAGTGAGAGGGGGATGGAGTGAGGGGGAGGGGATGGAGTGAGAGGGGGATGGAGTGAGGGGGAGGGGATGGAGTGAGAGGGGGATGGAGTGAGAGGGGGATGGAGTGAGGGGGAGGGGATGGAGTGAGAGGGGGATGGAGTGAGGGGGAGTGGATGGAGTGAGAGGGGGATGGAGTGAGAGGGGGATGGAGTGAGGGGGAGGGGATGGAGTGAGAGGGGGATGGAGTGAGGGGGAGTGGATGGAGTGAGAGGGGGATGGATGAGGGGGAGGGGATGGAGTGAGAGGGGGATGGAGTGAGGAGGAGTGGATGGAGTGAGAGGGGGATGGTGTGAGGGGGAGGGGATGGAGTGAGAGGGGGATGGAGTGAGGGGGGAGGGGATGGAGTGAGAGGGGGATGGAGTGAGAGGGGGATGGAGTGAGGGGGAGGGGATGGAGTGAGGGGGAGTGGATGGAGTGAGAGGGGGATGGAGTGAGGGGGGAGGGGATGGAGTGAGAGGGGGATGGAGTGAGGGGGAGTGGATGGAGTGAGAGGGGGATGGAGTGAGGGGGAGGGGATGGAGTGAGAGGGGGATGGAGTGAGGGGGAGGGGTGGAGTGAGGGGGAGGGGATGGAGTGAGAGGGGGATGGAGTGAGAGGGATGGAGTGAGGGGGATGGAGTGAGGGGGATGGAGTGGGGGGAGTGGATGGAGTGAGAGGGGGATGGAGTGAGGGGGAGGGGATGGAGTGAGAGGGGTTGGAGTGAGGGGGAGGGGATGGAGTGAGAGGGGGATGGAGTGAGGGGGAGGGGATGGAGTGAGAGGGGGATGGAGTGAGAGGGGGATGGAGTGAGGGGGAGTGGATGGAGTGAGAGGGGGATGGAGTGAGGGGGAGGGGATGGAGTGAGAGGGGGTTGGAGTGAGGGGAGGGGATGGAGTGAGAGGGGATGGAGTGAGAGGGATGGAGTGAGGGGGGAGGGGATGGAGTGAGAGGGGGATGGAGTGAGGGGGAGGGGATGGAGTGAGAGGGGGATGGAGTGAGAGGGGGATGGAGTGAGGGGGAGTGGATGGAGTGAGAGGGGGATGGAGTGAGGGGGAGGGGATGGAGTGAGAGGGGTTGGAGTGAGGGGGAGGGGATGGAGTGAGAGGGGGATGGAGTGAGAGGGATGGAGTGAGGGGGAGGGGATGGAGTGAGAGGGTTGGAGTGAGGGGGAGGGGATGGAGTGAGAGGGGGATGGAGTGAGAGGGAGGATGGAGTGAGAGGGGATGGAGTGAGAGGGGGATGGAGTGAGGGGGAGGGGATGGAGTGAGAGGGGTTGGAGTGAGGGGGAGGGGATGGAGTGAGAGGGGGATGGAGTGAGAGGGAGTGGATGGAGTGAGAGGGGGATGGAGTGAGAGGGGGATGGAGTGAGGGGGAGGGGATGGAGTGAGAGGGGTTGGAGTGAGGGGGAGGGATGGAGTGAGAGGGGGATGGAGTGAGGGGGAGGGGATGGAGTGAGAGGGGTTGGAGTGAGGGGGAGGGGATGGAGTGAGAGGGGGATGGAGTGAGGGGGAGGGGATGGAGTGAGAGGGGTTGGAGTGATGGGGAGGGGATGGAGTGAGAGGGGGATGGAGTGAGGGGGAGGGGATGGAGTGAGAGGGATGGAGTGAGGGGGATGGAGTGAGAGGGGTTGGAGTGATGGGGAGGGGATGGAGTGAGAGGGGGATGGAGTGAGGGGGAGGGGATGGAGTGAGAGGGGATGGAGTGAGGGGGAGGGGATGGAGTGAGAGGGGGTGGAGTGATGGGGAGGGGATGGAGTGAGAGGGGTTGGAGTGATGGGGAGGGGATGGAGTGAGAGGGGGATGGAGTGAGGGGAGGGGATGGAGTGAGAGGATGGAGTGAGAGGGGTTGGAGTGAGGGGGAGGGGATGGAGTGAGAGGGGTTGGAGTGAGGGGGAGGGGATGGAGTGAGAGGGATGGCCCCGCCCCACTTTTAACCGCACCCCCCCTTCGTCTTTCTGCGGCTGCGCTGTCCCGGCCCCGCCCCCTTTCTGTCATTTTTCGACAAGGCGGCCCCGGCCCGCCCCCTTCCCCCCCCCCACTTCTCAGTCGCACTGCGGCTGCGCGGCCCCGGCCCCACCCCCTATCTGTCACTCTTCGACAACCGGGCTCCGGGCCCCACCCCCTTTCCCCACTCACCGTTTCTGCGACTGCGCGGCCCCGGCCCCACCCCCTATCTGTCACTCTTCGACTCAGCGGCCCCGGCCCCTCCCCTCTCATGCCCTCTGCGACTGCGCGGCCCCGGGCCCCGCCCCCTTTCCCCTCCCTTCAGACCTACTGCGGCTGCGCGGCCCGGCCCCACCCCCTATCTGTCACTCTTCGACTAAGCGGCCCCGGGCCCCGCCCCTTTCCCCACTCACCGTTTCTGCGACTGCGCGGCCCCGGGCCCCGCCCCCTTTCCCTCCCCTTCAGACCTACTGCGGCTGCGCGGCCCAGGCCCCACCCCCTATCTGTCACTCTTCGACAAAGCGGGCCCGGGCTCCGCCCCTTTCCTCCCCTCCCCTTCACACACCTCTGCGGCTGCGCGGCCCCGGCCACGCCCCCTTTCCCCCCTCCTCTCACTCTCTGCGGTTGCGCGGCCTCGGCCCCGCCCCTTTCCCTCACCCCTCTCACCCTTTCTGCGGCTGCGCGGCACCGGCCCCGCCCCTTTCCCCTCACCCCTCTCACTCTTTCTGCGGCTGCGCGGCACCGGGCCCCGCCCCCATTTTCTTCATTGTCCGTTTGCGCCTCTTGGGCGGGAAGCAGTAAAATGGCGGCGGCGTCGATCGTCCGTCTGAGGCGGAGTCTGTGTCTGTGTCTGGGCCCGAGTCTGGGGCGGAGTCTGTGTCTGGGCCCGAGTCTGGGGCGGAGTCTGTGTCTGGGCCCGAGTCTGGGGCGGAGTCTGTGTCTGGGCCCGAGTCTGGGGCGGAGTCTGTGTCTGGGCCCGAGTCTGAGGCGGAGTCTGTGTCTGGGCCCGAGTCTGGGGCGGAGTCTGAGTCTGGGCCCGAGTCTGAGT
Source organism: Heptranchias perlo (assembly GCF_035084215.1). Lineage (NCBI taxonomy): Eukaryota > Metazoa > Chordata > Chondrichthyes > Hexanchiformes > Hexanchidae > Heptranchias > Heptranchias perlo. The sequence continues at coordinate 73,968 of NW_027139895.1, read as the reverse complement.
CTGGGCCGCCGTCTGGGGCGGAGTCTGAGTCTCTCGTCGCCTCAAAACGGGACGGAGGAGGTGAGAGAATCATCATTACCCCGGGGGGGGGGGTTTAATCCCCATAGTAACTGTACCCCGGGGGGGGTTTAATCCCCATAGTAACTGTACCCCGGGGGGGGGTTTAATCCCCATAGTAACTGTACCCGGGGGGGGGTTTAATCCCCATAGTAACTGTACCCCGGGGGGGGTTTTAATCCCCATAGTAACTGTACCCCGGGGGGGGTTTAATCCCCATAGTAACTGTACCCCGGGGGGGGGGTTTAATCCCCATAGTAACTGTACCCCGGGGGGGGGGGTTTAATCCCCATAGTAACTGTACCCCGGGGGGGGGGGTTTAATCCCCATAGTAACTGTACCCCGGGGGGGGGTTTAATCCCCATAGTAACTGTACCCCGGGGGGGGTTTAATCCCCATAGTAACTGTACCCCGGGGGGGGGTTTAATCCCCATAGTAACTGTACCCCGGGGGGGGGGGGGTTTAATCCCCATAGTAACTGTACCCCGGGGGGGGTTTAATCCCCATAGTAACTGTACCCCGGGGGGGGTTTAATCCCCATAGTAACTGTACCCCGGGGTGGGGGGGTTTAATCCCCATAGTAACTGTACCCCGGGGGGGGGGGTTTAATCCCATAGTAACTGTACCCCGGGGGGGGGGGTTTAATCCCCATAGTAACTGTACCCCGGGGGGGGTTTAATCCCCATAGTAACTGTACCCCGGGGGGGGTTTAATCCCCATAGTAACTGTACCCCGGGGGGGGTTTAATCCCCATAGTAACTGTACCCCGGGGGGGGTTTAATCCCCATAGTAACTGTACCCCGGGGGGGGGGGTTAATCCCCATAGTAACTGTACCCCGGGGGGGGGGGTTTAATCCCCATAGTAACTGTACCCCGGGGGGGGGGGTTTAATCCCCATAGTAACTGTACCCCGGGGGGGGTTTAATCCCCATAGTAACTGTACCCGGGGGGGGGTTTAATCCCCATAGTAACTGTACCCCGGGGGGGTTTAATCCCCATAGTAACTGTACCCCGGGGGGGGGTTTAATCCCCAAGTAACTGTACCCCGGGGGGGGTTTAATCCCCAAAGTAACTGTACCCCGGGGGGGGTTTAATCCCCATAGTAACTGTACCCTGGGGGGGGTTTAATCCCCATAGTAACTGTACACCTTGGGGGGGGGTTTAATCCCCATAGTAACTGTACCCTGGGGGGGGTTTAATCCCCCATAGTAACTGTACCCCGGGGGGGGGGGGGTTTAATCCCCATAGTAACTGTACCCCGGGGGGGTTTAATCCCCATAGTAACTGTACCCCGGGGGGGGTTTAATCCCCATAGTAACTGTACCCCGGGGGGGGGTTTAATCCCCATAGTAACTGTACCCCGGGGGGGGTTTAATCCCCATAGTAACTGTACCCCCGGGGGGGGGGGGTTAATCCCCATAGTAACTGTACCCCGGGGGGGGGGTTTAATCCCCATAGTAACTGTACCCCGGGGGGGGTTAATCCCCATAGTAACTGTACCCTGGGGGGGGGGGTTTAATCCCCATAGTAACTGTACCCCGGGGGGGGGGTTTAATCCCCATAGTAACTGTACCCCGGGGGGGGTTTAATCCCCATAGTAACTGTACCCCGGGGGGGTTTAGTCCCATAGTAACTGTACCCCGGGGGGGGTTAATCCCCATAGTAACTGTACCCCGGGGGGGGGGGTTTAATCCCCATAGTAACTGTACCCCGGGGGGGGGGTTTAATCCCCATAGTAACTGTACCCCGGGGGGGTTTAATCCCCATAGTAACTGTACCCCGGGGGGGGTTTAATCCCCATAGTAACTGTACCCCGGGGGGGGGGGTTTAATCCCCATAGTAACTGTACCCCGGGGGGGGGTTTAATCCCCATAGTAACTGTACCCCGGGGGGGGGTTTAATCCCCATAGTAACTGTACCCCGGGGGGGGGTTTAATCCCCATAGTAACTGTACCCGGGGGGGGGGTTTAATCCCCATAGTAACTGTACCCCGGGGGGGTTTAATCCCCATAGTAACTGTACCCCGGGGGGGGGTTTAATCCCCATAGTAACTGTACCCCGGGGGGGGTTTAATCCCCATAGTAACTGTACCCCGGGGGGGTTTAATCCCCATAGTAACTGTACCCCGGGGGGGTTTAATCCCCATAGTAACTGTACCCCGGGGGGGGGGGTTTAATCCCCATAGTAACTGTACCCCGGGGGGGGGTTTAATCCCCATAGTAACTGTACCCGGGGGGGGTTTAATCCCCATAGTAACTGTACCCCTGGGGGGGTTTAATCCCCATAGTAACTGTACCCCGGGGGGGGTTTAATCCCCATAGTAACTGTACCCCGGGGGGGGTTTAATCCCCATAGTAACTGTACCCCGGGGGGGGGGTTTAATCCCCATAGTAACTGTACCCCGGGGGGGTTTTAATCCCCATAGTAACTGTACCCCGGGGGGGTTTAATCCCCATAGTAACTGTACCCCGGGGGGGGGTTTAATCCCATAGTAACTGTACCCCGGGGGGGGGTTTAATCCCCATAGTAACTGTACCCCGGGGGGGGGGGTTTAATCCCCATAGTAACTGTACCCCGGGGGGGGGTTTAAATCCCCATAGTAACTGTACCCGGGGGGGGGGGGTTTAATCCCATAGTAACTGTACCCCGGGGGGGTTTAATCCCCATAGTAACTGTACCCCGGGGGGGGGGTTTAATCCCCATAGTAACTGTACCCCGGGGGGGGTTTAATCCCCATAGTAACTGTACCCCGGGGGGGTTTAATCCCCATAGTAACTGTACCCCGGGGGGGGGGGGTTTAATCCCCATAGTAACTGTACCCCGGGGGGGGGGGTTTAATCCCCATAGTAACTGTACCCCGGGGGGGGGGTTTAATCCCCATAGTAACTGTACCCCGGGGGGGGTTTAATCCCCATAGTAACTGTACCCCGGGGGGGTTTAATCCCCATAGTAACTGTACCCCGGGGGGGGGGTTTAATCCCCACAGTAACTGTACCCCGGGGGGGGGGGGTTTAATCCCCATAGTAACTGTACCCCGGGGGGGGGTTTAAATCCCCATAGTAACTGTACCCCGGGGGGGTTTAATCCCCATAGTAACTGTACCCCGGGGGGGGGGGTTTAATCCCCATCGTAACTGTACCCCGGGGGGGGGTTTAATCCCCATAGTAACTGTACCCCGGGGGGGGGGGGTTTAATCCCCATAGTAACTGTACCCCGGGGGGGGGTTTAATCCCCATAGTAACTGTACCCGGGGGGGGGTTTAATCCCCATAGTAACTGTACCCCGGCGGGGGGGGGTTTAATCCCCATAGTAACTGTACCCCGGGGGGGGTTTAATCCCCATAGTAACTGTACCCCGGGGGGGGGGGGTTTAATCCCCATAGTAACTGTACCCCGGGGGGGTTTAAATCCCCATAGTAACTGTACCCCGGGGGGGGGGGGGTTTAATCCCCATAGTAACTGTACCCCGGGGGTGGGGGGGGTTTAATCCCCATAGTAACTGTACCCCGGGGGGGTTTAATCCCCATAGTAACTGTACCCCGGGGGGGGTTTAATCCCCATAGTAACTGTACCCCGGGGGGGTTTAATCCCCATAGTAACTGTACCCCGGGGGGGTTTAATCCCCATAGTAACTGTACCCCGGGGGGGGTTTAATCCCCATAGTAACTGTACCCCGGGGGGGGTTTAATCCCCATAGTAACTGTACCCCGGGGGGGGGGTTTAATCCCCATAGTAACTGTACCCCAGGGGGGTTTAATCCCCATAGTAACTGTACCCCTGGGGGGGTTTAATCCCCATAGTAACTGTACCCCGGGGGGGGGGTTTAATCCCCATAGTAACTGTACCCCGGGGGGGTTTAATCCCCATAGTAACTGTACCCCGGGGGGGGTTTAATCCCCATAGTAACTGTACCCCGGGGGGGGTTTAATCCCCATAGTAACTGTACCCCGGGGGGGGGGGGGTGAATCCCCATAGTAACTGTACCCCGGGGGGGGTTTAATCCCCATAGTAACTGTACCCCGGGGGGGGGGTTTAATCCCCATAGTAACTGTACCCCGGGGGTGGGGGGGGTTTAATCCCCATAGTAACTGTACCCCGGGGGGGGGGGGGTTTAATCCCCATAGTAACTGTACCCCGGGGGTGGGGGGGGTTTAATCCCCATAGTAACTGTACCCCGGGGGGGGGTTTAATCCCCATAGTAACTGTACCCCGGGGGTGGGGGGGGTTTAATCCCCATAGTAACTGTACCCCGGGGGGGTTTAATCCCCATAGTAACTGTACCCCGGGGGGGTTTAATCCCCATAGTAACTGTACCCCGGGGGGGTTTAATCCCCATAGTAACTGTACCCCGGGGGGGGTTTAATCCCCATAGTAACTGTACCCCGGGGGGGGTTTAATCCCCATAGTAACTGTACCCCGGGGGGGTTTTAATCCCCAAAGTAACTGTACCCCGGGGGGGGTTTAATCCCCATAGTAACTGTACCCTGGGGGGGGTTTAATCCCCATAGTAACTGTACACCTTGGGGGGGGTTTAATCCCCATAGTAACTGTACCCTGGGGGGGTTTAATCCCCATAGTAACTGTACACCTGGGGGGGGGGGTTTAATCCCCATAGTAACTGTACCCCAGGGGGGGTTTAATCCCATAGTAACTGTACCCCGGGGGGGGTTTAATCCCCATAGTAACTGTACCCCCGGGGGGGGTTTAATCCCCATAGTAACTGTACCCCGGGGGGGGTTTAATCCCCATAGTAACTGTACACCTGGGGGGGGGGGGTTTAATCCCCATAGTAACTGTACCCCGGGGGGGGGTTTAATCCCCATAGAAACTGTACCCCAGGGGGGGTTTAATCCCCATAGTAACTGTACCCCGGGGGGGGTTTAATCCCCATAGTAACTGTACCCCGGGGGGGGGGGTTTAATCCCCATAGTAACTGTACCCGGGGGGGGGGTTTAATCCCCATAGTAACTGTACCCCGGGGGGGGGGGTTTTAATCCCCATAGTAACTGTACCCCGGGGGGGGGTTTAATCCCCATAGTAACTGTACCCCGGGGGGGGTTTAATCCCCATAGTAACTGTACCCCGGGGGGGTTTAATCCCCATAGTAACTGTACCCCGGGCAGGGTTTAATCCCCATAGTAACTGTACCCCGGGGGGGTTTAATCCCCATAGTAACTGTACCCCGGGGGGTTTAATCCCCATAGTAACTGTACCCCAGGGGGGGTTTAATCCCCATAGTAACTGTACCCCGGGGGGGGGTTTAATCCCCATAGTAACTGTACCCCGGGGGGGGGGTTTAATCCCCATAGTAACTGTACCCCAGGGGGGGTTTAATCCCCATAGTAACTGTACCCCGGGGGGGTTTAATCCCCATAGTAACTGTACCCCGGGGGGGTTTAATCCCCATAGTAACTGTACCCCGGGGGGGTTTAATCCCCATAGTAACTGTACCCCGGGGGGGTTTAATCCCCATAGTAACTGTACCCCGGGGGGGGTTTAATCCCCATAGTAACTGTACCCTGGGGGGGGTTTAATCCCCATAGTAACTGTACACCTGGGGGGGGGGTTTAATCCCCATAGTAACTGTACCCCAGGGGGGGTTTAATCCCCATAGTAACTGTACCCCGGGGGGGGTTTAATCCCCATAGTAACTGTACCCCTGGGGGGGGGGGGGTTTAATCCCCATAGTAACTGTACCCCGGGGGGGGGGGGGGTTTAATCCCCATAGTAACTGTACCCCGGGGGGGGTTTAATCCCCATAGTAACTGTACCCCGGGGGGGGTTTAATCCCCATAGTAACTGTACCCCGGGGGGTGGGGTTTAATCCCCATAGTAATTGTACCCCGGGGGGTGGGGTTTAATCCCCATAGTAACTGTACCCCCGGGGGGGGGTTTAATCCCCATAGTAACTGTACCCCGGGGGGGGTTTAATCCCCATAGTAACTGTACCCCGGGGGGTGGGGTTTAATCCCCATAGTAATTGTACCCCGGGGGGTGGGGTTTAATCCCCATAGTAACTGTACCCCGGGGGGGGTTTAATCCCCATAGTAACTGTACCCCGGGGGTGGGGTTTAATCCCCATAGTAACTGTACCCCGGGGGGGGTTTAATCCCCATAGTAACTGTACCCCGGGGTGGGGGGGTTTAATCCCCATAGTAACTGTACCCGGGGGGGGGGTTTAATCCCCATAGTAACTGTACCCCGGGGGGGGGGGGTTTAATCCCCATAGTAACTGTACCCCGGGGGGGGTTTAATCCCCATAGTAACTGTACCCCGGGGGGGGGTTTAATCCCCATAGTAACTGTACCCCGGGGGGGGTTTAAATCCCCATAGTAACTGTACCCCGGGGGGGGTTTAATCCCCATAGTAACTGTACCCCCGGGGGGGGTGGGTTTAATCCCCATAGTAACTGTACCCCGGGGGGGGGGGTTTAATCCCCATAGTAACTGTACCCCGGGGGGGGGGGGTTTAATCCCCATAGTAACTGTACCCCGGGGGGGGTTTAATCCCCATAGTAACTGTACCCCGGGGGGGGGTTTAATCCCCATAGTAACTGTACCCCGGGGGGGGGTTTAATCCCCATAGTAACTGTACCCCGGGGGGGGTTTAATCCCCATAGTAACTGTACCCCGGGGGGGTTTAATCCCCATAGTAACTGTACCCCGCGGGGGGTTTAATCCCCAAAGTAACTGTACCCCGGGGGGGGTTTAATCCCCAAAGTAACTGTACCCCGGGGGGGGTTTAATCCCCATAGTAACTGTACCCTGGGGGGGGTTTAATCCCCATAGTAACTGTACACCTTGGGGGGGGGTTTAATCCCCATAGTAACTGTACCCTGGGGGGGGTTTAATCCCCATAGTAACTGTACACCTGGGGGGGGGGGGGTTTAATCCCCATAGTAACTGTACCCCGGGGGGGGGGGTTTAATCCCCATAGTAACTGTACCCCGGGGGGGGTTTAATCCCCATAGTAACTGTACCCCGGGGGGGGGGTTTAATCCCCATAGTAACTGTACCCCGGGGGGGTTTAATCCCCATAGTAACTGTACCCCGGGGGGGGGGTTTAATCCCCATAGTAACTGTACCCCGGGGGGGGTTTAATCCCCATAGTAACTGTACGCCGGGGGGGGGGTTTAATCCCCATAGTAACTGTACCCTGGGGGGGGGGTTTAATCCCCATAGTAACTGTACCCCGGGGGGGGGTTTAATCCCCATAGTAACTGTACCCCGGGGGGGGTTTAATCCCCATAGTAACTGTACCCCCGGGGGGGTTTAGTCCCCATAGTAACTGTACCCCGGGGGGGGTTTAATCCCCATAGTAACTGTACCCCGGGGGGGGGGTTTAATCCCCATAGTAACTGTACCCCGGGGGGGGTTTAATCCCCATAGTAACTGTACCCCCGGGGGGGTTTAGTCCCCATAGTAACTGTACCCCGGGGGGGGTTTAATCCCCATAGTAACTGTACCCCGGGGGGGGGGTTTAATCCCCATAGTAACTGTACCCCGGGGGGGGGGTTTAATCCCCATAGTAACTGTACCCCGGGGGGGTTTAATCCCCATAGTAACTGTACCCCGGGGGGGGTTTAATCCCCATAGTAACTGTACCCCGGGGGGGGGGTTTAATCCCCATAGTAACTGTACCCCGGGGGGGGGTTTAATCCCCATAGTAACTGTACCCCGGGGGGGGGGGTTTAATCCCCATAGTAACTGTACCCCGGGGGGGGTTTAATCCCCATAGTAACTGTACCCGGGGGGGGGGGTTTAATCCCCATAGTAACTGTACCCCGGGGGGGTTTAATCCCCATAGTAACTGTACCCCGGGGGGGGGGGTTTAATCCCCATAGTAACTGTACCCCGGGGGGGGTTTAATCCCCATAGTAACTGCACCCCGGGGGGGTTTAATCCCCATAGTAACTGTACCCCGGGGGGGTTTAATCCCCATAGTAACTGTACCCCGGGGGGGGGGGTTTAATCCCCATAGTAACTGTACCCCGGGGGGGGGTTTAATCCCCATAGTAACTGTACCCCGGGGGGGGTTTAATCCCCATAGTAACTGTACCCCGGGGGGGGTTTAATCCCCATAGTAACTGTACCCCGGGGGGGGTTTAATCCCCATAGTAACTGTACCCCGGGGGGGGGGTTTAATCCCCATAGTAACTGTACCCCGCGGGGGGGGGGTTTAATCCCCATAGTAACTGTACCCCGGGGGGGGGTTTAATCCCCATAGTAACTGTACCCCGGGGGGGTTTAATCCCCATAGTAACTGTACCCCGGGGGGGGTTTAATCCCCATAGTAACTGTACCCCGGGGGGGGGTTTAATCCCCATAGTAACTGTACCCCGGGGGGGGGTTTAATCCCCATAGTAACTGTACCCCGGGGGGGGGGGTTTAATCCCCATAGTAACTGTACCCCGGGGGGGGGTTTAATCCCCATAGTAACTGTACCCGGGGGGGGGGGGTTTAATCCCCATAGTAACTGTACCCCGGGGGGGTTTAATCCCCATAGTAACTGTACCCCGGGGGGGGGGTTTAATCCCCATAGTAACTGTACCCCGGGGGGGGTTTAATCCCCATAGTAACTGTACCCCGGGGGGGTTTAATCCCCATAGTAACTGTACCCCGGGGGGGGGTTTAATCCCCATAGTAACTGTACCCCGGGGGGGGGGGTTTAATCCCATAGTAACTGTACCCCGGGGGGGGGGGTTTAATCCCCATAGTAACTGTACCCCGGGGGGGGTTTAATCCCCATAGTAACTGTACCCCGGGGGGGTTTAATCCCCATAGTAACTGTACCCCGGGGGGGGGTTTAATCCCCACAGTAACTGTACCCCGGGGGGGGGGGGTTTTAATCCCCATAGTAACTGTACCCCGGGGGGGGGTTTAATCCCCATAGTAACTGTACCCCGGGGGGGTTTAATCCCCATAGTAACTGTACCCCGGGGGGGGGGGTTTAATCCCCATAGTAACTGTACCCCGGGGGGGGGTTTAATCCCCATAGTAACTGTACCCCGGGGGGGGGGGGGGTTTAATCCCCATAGTAACTGTACCCCGGGGGGGGGTTTAATCCCCATAGTAACTGTACCCGGGGGGGGGTTTAATCCCCATAGTAACTGTACCCCGGCGGGGGGGGGGTTTAATCCCCATAGTAACTGTACCCCGGGGGGGGTTTAATCCCCATAGTAACTGTACCCCGGGGGGGGGGGGGTTTAATCCCCATAGTAACTGTACCCCGGGGGGGTTTAATCCCCATAGTAACTGTACCCCGGGGGGGGGGCTTTAATCCCCATAGTAACTGTACCCCGGGGGTGGGGGGGGTTTAATCCCCATAGTAACTGTACCCCGGGGGGGTTTAATCCCCATAGTAACTGTACCCCGGGGGGGGTTTAATCCCCATAGTAACTGTACCCCGGGGGGGTTTAATCCCCATAGTAACTGTACCCCGGGGGGGTTTAATCCCCATAGTAACTACCCCGGGGGGGGTTTAATCCCCATAGTAACTGTACCCCGGGGGGGTTTAATCCCCATAGTAACTGTACCCCGGGGGGGGGGTTTAATCCCCATAGTAACTGTACCCCGGGGGGGGTTTAATCCCCATAGTAACTGTACCCCGGGGGGGGTTTAATCCCCATAGTAACTGTACCCCGGGGGGGGGGTTTAATCCCCATAGTAACTGTACCCCGGGGGGGGGGTTTAATCCCCATAGTAACTGTACCCCAGGGGGGTTTAATCCCCATAGTAACTGTACCCCTGGGGGGGTTTAATCCCCATAGTAACTGTACCCCGGGGGGGGGGGTTTAATCCCCATAGTAACTGTACCCCGGGGGGGTTTAATCCCCATAGTAACTGTACCCGGGGGGGGGTTTAATCCCCATAGTAACTGTACCCCGGGGGGGGTTTAATCCCCATAGTAACTGTACCCCGGGGGGGGGGGTTTAATCCCCATAGTAACTGTACCCGGGGGGGGTTTAATCCCCATAGTAACTGTACCCCGGGGGGGGGTTTAATCCCCATAGTAACTGTACCCCGGGGGTGGGGGGGGTTTAATCCCCATAGTAACTGTACCCCGGGGGGGGGGGTTTAATCCCCATAGTAACTGTACCCCGGGGGTGGGGGGGGTTTAATCCCCATAGTAACTGTACCCCGGGGGGGGGGGGTTTAATCCCCATAGTAACTGTACCCCGGGGGTGGGGGGGGTTTAATCCCCATAGTAACTGTACCCCGGGGGGGTTTAATCCCCATAGTAACTGTACCCCGGGGGGGTTTAATCCCCATAGTAACTGTACCCCGGGGGGGTTTAATCCCCATAGTAACTGTACCCCGGGGGGGGTTTAATCCCCATAGTAACTGTACCCCGGGGGGGGGTTTAATCCCCATAGTAACTGTACCCCGGGGGGGGTTTAATCCCCAAAGTAACTGTACCCCGGGGGGGGTTTAATCCCCATAGTAACTGTACCCTGGGGGGGGTTTAATCCCCATAGTAACTGTACACCTTGGGGGGGGGTTTAATCCCCATAGTAACTGTACCCTGGGGGGGGTTTAATCCCCATAGTAACTGTACACCTGGGGGGGGGGGTTTAATCCCCATAGTAACTGTACCCCAGGGGGGGTTTAATCCCCATAGTAACTGTACCCCGGGGGGGGTTTAATCCCCATAGTAACTGTACCCCGGGGGGGGTTTAATCCCCATAGTAACTGTACCCCGGGGGGGGTTTAATCCCCATAGTAACTGTACACCTGGGGGGGGGGGGTTTAATCCCCATAGTAACTGTACCCCGGGGGGGGGTTTAATCCCCATAGTAACTGTACCCCGGGGGGGGTTTAATCCCCATAGTAACTGTACCCCGGGGGGGTTTAATCCCCATAGTAACTGTACCCCGGGCAGGGTTTAATCCCCATAGTAACTGTACCCCGGGGGGGTTTAATCCCCATAGTAACTGTACCCCGGGGGGTTTAATCCCCATAGTAACTGTACCCCAGGGGGGGTTTAATCCCCATAGTAACTGTACCCCGGGGGGTTTAATCCCCATAGTAACTGTACCCCGGGGGGGGGTTTAATCCCCATAGTAACTGTACCCCGGGGGGGGGGGTTTAATCCCCATAGTAACTGTACCCCAGGGGGGGTTTAATCCCCATAGTAACTGTACCCCGGGGGGGGTTTAATCCCCATAGTAACTGTACCCCGGGGGGGTTTAATCCCCATAGTAACTGTACCCCGGGGGGGTTTAATCCCCATAGTAACTGTACCCCGGGGGGGTTTAATCCCCATAGTAACTGTACCCCGGGGGGGGTTTAATCCCCATAGTAACTGTACCCTGGGGGGGGTTTAATCCCCATAGTAACTGTACACCTGGGGGGGGGGTTTAATCCCCATAGTAACTGTACCCCAGGGGGGGTTTAATCCCCATAGTAACTGTACCCCGGGGGGGGTTTAATCCCCATAGTAACTGTACACCTGGGGGGGGGGGTTTAATCCCCATAGTAACTGTACCCCGGGGGGGGGTTTAATCCCCATAGTAACTGTACCCCGGGGGGGGGTTCAATCCCCATAGTAACTGTACCCCGGGGGGGGGGTTTAATCCCCATAGTAAGTGTACCCCAGGGGGGGTTTAATCCCCATAGTAACTGTACCCCGGGGGGGGGGGGTTTAATCCCCATAGTAACTGTACCCCGGGGGGGGTTTAATCCCCATAGTAACTGTACCCCGGGGGGTTTAATCCCCATAGTAACTGTACCCCGGGGGGGGTTTAATCCCCATAGTAACTGTACCCCGGGGGGTTTAATCCCCATAGTAACTGTACCCCAGGGGGGGTTTAATCCCCATAGTAACTGTACCCCGGGGGGGGGGGTTTAATCCCCATAGTAACTGTACCCCGGGGGGGGGGGTTTAATCCCCATAGTAACTGTACCCCAGGGGGGGTTTAATCCCCATAGTAACTGTACCCTGGGGGGGTTTAATCCCCATAGTAACTGTACCCCGGGGGGGTTTAATCCCCATAGTAACTGTACCCCGGGGGGGGGGGTTTAATCCCCATAGTAACTGTACCCCGGGGGGGGTTTAATCCCCATAGTAACTGTACCTCGGGGGGGTTTAATCCCCATAGTAACTGTACCCCGGGGGGGGTTTAATCCCCATAGTAACTGTACCCCGGGGGGGTTTAATCCCCATAGTAACTGTACCCCGGGTGGGGTTAAATCCCCATAGTAACTGTACCCCGGGGGGGGGTTTAATCCCCATAGTAACTGTACCCAGGGGGTGGGTTTAATCCCCATAGTAACTGTACCCCGGGGGGGGTTTACTCCCCACAGTAACTGTACCCCGGGGGGGGGGTTTAATCCCCACAGTAACTGTACCCCGGGGGGGGGGTTTAATCCCCACAGTAACTGTACCCCGGGGGGGAGGGTTTAATCCCCATAGTAACTGTACCCCGGGGGGGGGGTTTAATCCCCATAGTAACTGTACCCTGGGGGGGGTTTAATCCCCATAGTAACTGTACCCCGGGGGGGTTTAATCCCCATAGTAACTGTACCCCGGGGGGGGTTTAATCCCCATAGTAACTGTACCCCGGGGGGGTTTATTCCCCATAGTAACTGTACCCCGGGGGGGGTTTAATCCCCATAGTAACTGTACCCCGGGGGGGGGTGGGTTTAATCCCCATAGTAACTGTACCCCGGGGGGGGGGTTTAATCCCCATAGTAACTGTACCCCGGGGGGGGGTTTAATCCCCATAGTAACTGTACCCCGGGGGGGTTTATTCCCCATAGTAACTGTACCCCGGGGGGGGGTTTAATCCCCATAGTAACTGTACCCCGGGGGGTTTAATCCCCATAGTAACTGTACCCCGGGAGGGGTTTAATCCCCATAGTTACTGTACCCCGGGGGGGGTTTAATCCCCATAGTAACTGTACCCCGGGGGGGGTTTAATCCCCATAGTAACTGTACCCCGGGGGGGTTTAATCCCCATGGTAACTGTACCCCGGGGGGGGGTTTTAATCCCCATAGTAACTGTACCCCGGGGGGGGTTTAATCCCCATAGTAACTGTACCCCGGGGGGGGTTTAATCCCCATAGTAACTGTACCCCGGGGGGGGTTTAATCCCCATAGTAACTGTACCCCGGGGGGGGGTTTAATCCCCATAGTAACTGTACCCCGGGGGGGGTTTAATCCCCATAGTAACTGTACCCCGGGGGGGGGTTTAATCCCCATAGTAACTGTACCCCAGGGGGGATTTAATCCCCATAGTAACTGTACCCCAGGGGGGGTTTAATCCCCATAGTAACTGTACCCCAGGGGGGGTTTAATCCCCATAGTAACTGTACCCCAGGGGGGGTTTAATCCCCATAGTAACTGTACCCCGGGGGGGGGGGTTTAATCCCCATAGTAACTGTACCCCGGGGGGGGTTTAATCCCCATAGTAACTGTACCCCAGGGGGGGTTTAATCCCCATAGTAACTGTACCCCGGGGGGGGGTTTAATCCCCATAGTAACTGTACCCCGGGGGGGGGGGTTTAATCCCCATAGTAACTGTACCCCGGGGGGGGTTTAATCCCCATAGTAACTGTACCCCAGGGGGGGTTTAATCCCCATAGTAACTGTACCCCGGGGGGGTTTAATCCCCATAGTAACTGTACCCCGGGGGGGGGTTTAATCCCCACAGTAACTGTACCCCGGGGGGGGGGGGGTTTAATCCCCATAGTAACTGTACCCCGGGGGGGGGTTTAATCCCCATAGTAACTGTACCCCGGGGGGGTTTAATCCCCATAGTAACTGTACCCCGGGGGGGGGGGTTTAATCCCCATAGTAACTGTACCCCGGGGGGGGGTTTAATCCCCATAGTAACTGTACCCGGGGGGGGGGTTTAATCCCCATAGTAACTGTACCCCGGGGGGGGGGGGGTTTAATCCCCATAGTAACTGTACCCCGGGGGGGGGTTTAATCCCCATAGTAACTGTACCCGGGGGGGGGGTTTAATCCCCAGAGTAACTGTACCCCGGCGGGGGGGGGTTTAATCCCCATAGTAACTGTACCCCGGGGGGGGTTTAATCCCCATAGTAACTGTACCCCGGGGGGGGGGGGTTTAATCCCCATAGTAACTGTACCCCGGGGGGGTTTAATCCCCATAGTAACTGTACCCCGGGGGGGGGGGTTTAATCCCCATAGTAACTGTACCCCGGGGGGGTTTAATCCCCATAGTAACTGTACCCCGGGGGGGTTTAATCCCCATAGTAACTACCCCGGGGGGGTTTAATCCCCATAGTAACTGTACCCCGGGGGGGTTTAATCCCCATAGTAACTGTACCCCGGGGGGGGGGTTTAATCCCCATAGTAACTGTACCCCGGGGGGGGTTTAATCCCCATAGTAACTGTACCCCGGGGGGGGTTTAATCCCCATAGTAACTGTACCCCGGGGGGGGGGTTTAATCCCCATAGTAACTGTACCCCAGGGGGGTTTAATCCCCATAGTAACTGTACCCCGGGGGGGGTTTAATCCCCATAGTAACTGTACCCCGGGGGGGGGGGTTTAATCCCCATAGTAACTGTACCCCGGGGGGGTTTAATCCCCATAGTAACTGTACCCCGGGGGGGGTTTAATCCCCATAGTAACTGTACCCCGGGGGGGGGTTTAATCCCCATAGTAACTGTACCCCGGGGGGGGGGGGTTTAATCCCCATAGTAACTGTACCCCGGGGGGGGTTTAATCCCCATAGTAACTGTACCCCGGGGGGGGGTTTAATCCCCATAGTAACTGTACCCCGGGGGTGGGGGGGGGTTTAATCCCCATAGTAACTGTACCCCGGGGGGGGGGGTTTAATCCCCATAGTAACTGTACCCCGGGGGTGGGGGGGGTTTAATCCCCATAGTAACTGTACCCCGGGGGGGGGGTTTAATCCCCATAGTAACTGTACCCCGGGGGTGGGGGGGTTTAATCCCCATAGTAACTGTACCCCGGGGGGGTTTAATCCCCATAGTAACTGTACCCCGGGGGGGGTTTAATCCCCATAGTAACTGTACCCCGGGGGGGTTTAATCCCCATAGTAACTGTACCCCGGGGGGGGTTTAATCCCCATAGTAACTGTACCCCGGGGGGGGGGTTTAATCCCCATAGTAACTGTACCCTGGGGGGGGTTTAATCCCCATAGTAACTGTACACCTTGGGGGGGGGTTTAATCCCCATAGTAACTGTACCCTGGGGGGGGTTTAATCCCCATAGTAACTGTACACCTGGGGGGGGGGTTTAATCCCCATAGTAACTGTACCCCGGGGGGGGGTTTAATCCCCATAGTAACTGTACCCCGGGGGGGTTTATTCCCCATAGTAACTGTACCCCGGGGGGGGGTTTAATCCCCATAGTAACTGTACCCCGGGGGGTTTAATCCCCATAGTAACTGTACCCCGGGGGGGGTTTAATCCCCATAGTTACTGTACCCCGGGGGGGGTTTAATCCCCATAGTAACTGTACCCCGGGGGGGGTTTAATCCCCATAGTAACTGTACCCCGGGGGGGTTTAATCCCCATGGTAACTGTACCCCGGGGGGGGGGTTTAATCCCCATAGTAACTGTACCCCGGGGGGGGTTTAATCCCCATAGTAACTGTACCCCGGGGGGGGGTTTAATCCCCATAGTAACTGTACCCCGGGGGGGGTTTAATCCCCATAGTAACTGTACCCCGGGGGGGGGTTTAATCCCCATAGTAACTGTACCCCGGGGGGGGTTTAATCCCCATAGTAACTGTACCCCGGGGGGGGGTTTAATCCCCATAGTAACTGTACCCCAGGGGGGGTTTAATCCCCATAGTAACTGTACCCCAGGGGGGGTTTAATCCCCATAGTAACTGTACCCCAGGGGGGGTTTAATCCCCATAGTAACTGTACCCCAGGGGGGGTTTAATCCCCATAGTAACTGTACCCCGGGGGGGGGGGGTTTAATCCCCATAGTAACTGTACCCCGGGGGGGGGTTTAATCCCCATAGTAACTGTACCCCAGGGGGGGTTTAATCCCCATAGTAACTGTACCCCGGGGGGGGGTTTAATCCCCATAGTAACTGTACCCCGGGGGGGGTTTAATCCCCATAGTAACTGTACCCCAGGGGGGGTTTAATCCCCATAGTAACTGTACCCCGGGGGGGTTTAATCCCCATAGTAACTGTACCCCGGGGGGGGGTTTAATCCCCACAGTAACTGTACCCCGGGGGGGGGGGGGTTTAATCCCCATAGTAACTGTACCCCGGGGGGGGGTTTAATCCCCATAGTAACTGTACCCCGGGGGGGTTTAATCCCCATAGTAACTGTACCCCGGGGGGGGGGGTTTAATCCCCATAGTAACTGTACCCCGGGGGGGGGTTTAATCCCCATAGTAACTGTACCCGGGGGGGGGGTTTAATCCCCATAGTAACTGTACCCCGGGGGGGGGGGGTTTAATCCCCATAGTAACTGTACCCCGGGGGGGGGTTTAATCCCCATAGTAACTGTACCCGGGGGGGGGGTTTAATCCCCATAGTAACTGTACCCCGGCGGGGGGGGGTTTAATCCCCATAGTAACTGTACCCCGGGGGGGGGTTTAATCCCCATAGTAACTGTACCCCGGGGGGGGGGGGTTTAATCCCCATAGTAACTGTACCCCGGGGGGGTTTAATCCCCATAGTAACTGTACCCCGGGGGGGGGGGTTTAATCCCCATAGTAACTGTACCCCGGGGGGGTTTAATCCCCATAGTAACTGTACCCCGGGGGGGTTTAATCCCCATAGTAACTACCCCGGGGGGGGTTTAATCCCCATAGTAACTGTACCCCGGGGGGGTTTAATCCCCATAGTAACTGTACCCCGGGGGGGGGGTTTAATCCCCATAGTAACTGTACCCCGGGGGGGGTTTAATCCCCATAGTAACTGTACCCCGGGGGGGGTTTAATCCCCATAGTAACTGTACCCCGGGGGGGGGGGTTTAATCCCCATAGTAACTGTACCCCAGGGGGGTTTAATCCCCATAGTAACTGTACCCCGGGGGGGGTTTAATCCCCATAGTAACTGTACCCCGGGGGGGGGGGTTTAATCCCCATAGTAACTGTACCCCGGGGGGGTTTAATCCCCATAGTAACTGTACCCCGGGGGGGGTTTAATCCCCATAGTAACTGTACCCCGGGGGGGGTTTAATCCCCATAGTAACTGTACCCCGGGGGGGGGGGGTTTAATCCCCATAGTAACTGTACCCCGGGGGGGGTTTAATCCCCATAGTAACTGTACCCCGGGGGGGGGTTTAATCCCCATAGTAACTGTACCCCGGGGGTGGGGGGGGTTTAATCCCCATAGTAACTGTACCCCGGGGGGGGGGGGGTTTAATTCCCATAGTAACTGTACCCCGGGGGTGGGGGGGGTTTAATCCCCATAGTAACTGTACCCCGGGGGGGGGGGTTTAATCCCCATAGTAACTGTACCCCGGGGGTGGGGGGGGTTTAATCCCCATAGTAACTGTACCCCGGGGGGGTTTAATCCCCATAGTAACTGTACCCCGGGGGGGGTTTAATCCCCATAGTAACTGTACCCCGGGGGGGTTTAATCCCCATAGTAACTGTACCCCGGGGGGGGTTTAATCCCCATAGTAACTGTACCCCGGGGGGGGTTTAATCCCCATAGTAACTGTACCCTGGGGGGGGTTTAATCCCCATAGTAACTGTACACCTTGGGGGGGGGTTTAATCCCCATAGTAACTGTACCCTGGGGGGGGTTTAATCCCCATAGTAACTGTACACCTGGGGGGGGGGTTTAATCCCCATAGTAACTGTACCCCAGGGGGGGTTTAATCCCCATAGTAACTGTACCCCGGGGGGGGTTTAATCCCCACAGTAACTGTACACCTGGGGGGGGGGGTTTAATCCCCATAGTAACTGTACCCCGGGGGGGGGTTTAATCCCCATAGTAACTGTACCCCAGGGGGGGTTTAATCCCCATAGTAACTGTACCCCGGGGGGGGGTTTAATCCCCATAGTAACTGTACCCCGGGGGGGGGGGTTTAATCCCCATAGTAACTGTACCCCAGGGGGGGTTTAATCCCCATAGTAACTGTACCCCGGGGGGGGGTTTAATCCCCATAGTAACTGTACCCCGGGGGGGGGGGTTTAATCCCCATAGTAACTGTACCCCGGGGGGGGTTTAATCCCCATAGTAACTGTACCCCGGGGGGGTTTAATCCCCATAGTAACTGTACCCCGGGCAGGGTTTAATCCCCATAGTAACTGTACCCCGGGGGGGTTTAATCCCCATAGTAACTGTACCCCGGGGGGTTTAATCCCCATAGTAACTGTACCCCAGGGGGGGTTTAATCCCCATAGTAACTGTACCCCGGGGGGGGGTTTAATCCCCATAGTAACTGTACCCCGGGGGGGGGGGTTTAATCCCCATAGTAACTGTACCCCAGGGGGGGTTTAATCCCCATAGTAACTGTACCCCGGGGGGGGTTTAATCCCCATAGTAACTGTACCCCGGGGGGGGTTTAATCCCCATAGTAACTGTACCCCGGGGGGGTTTAATCCCCATAGTAACTGTACCCCGGGGGGGTTTAATCCCCATAGTAACTGTACCCCGGGGGGGGTTTAATCCCCATAGTAACTGTACCCTGGGGGGGGTTTAATCCCCATAGTAACTGTACACCTGGGGGGGGGGTTTAATCCCCATAGTAACTGTACCCCAGGGGGGGTTTAATCCCCATAGTAACTGTACCCCGGGGGGGGTTTAATCCCCATAGTAACTGTACACCTGGGGGGGGGGGTTTAATCCCCATAGTAACTGTACCCCGGGGGGGGGGTTTAATCCCCATAGTAACTGTACCCCGGGGGGGGGTTTAATCCCCATAGTAACTGTACCCCGGGGGGGGGTTTAATCCCCATAGTAAGTGTACCCCAGGGGGGGTTTAATCCCCATAGTAACTGTACCCCGGGGGGGGGGGTTTAATCCCCATAGTAACTGTACCCCGGGGGGGGTTTAATCCCCATAGTAACTGTACCCCGGGGGGTTTAATCCCCATAGTAACTGTACCCCGGGGGGGGTTTAATCCCCATAGTAACTGTACCCCGGGGGGTTTAATCCCCATAGTAACTGTACCCCAGGGGGGGTTTAATCCCCATAGTAACTGTACCCCGGGGGGGGGGGTTTAATCCCCATAGTAACTGTACCCCGGGGGGGGGGTTTAATCCCCATAGTAACTGTACCCCAGGGGGGGTTTAATCCCCATAGTAACTGTACCCCGGGGGGGTTTAATCCCCATAGTAACTGTACCCCGGGGGGGTTTAATCCCCATAGTAACTGTACCCCGGGGGGGGGGGTTTAATCCCCATAGTAACTGTACCCCGGGGGGGGTTTAATCCCCATAGTAACTGTACCTCGGGAGGGTTTAATCCCCATAGTAACTGTACCCCGGGGGGGGGGTTTAATCCCCATAGTAACTGTACCCCGGGGGGGGTTTAATCCCCATAGTAACTGTACCCCGGGTGGGGTTTAATCCCCATAGTAACTGTACCCCGGGGGGGGGTTTAATCCCCATAGTAACTGTACCCAGGGGGTGGGTTTAATCCCCATAGTAACTGTACCCCGGGGGGGGTTTACTCCCCACAGTAACTGTACCCCGGGGGGAGGGGTTTAATCCCCACAGTAACTGTACCCCGGGGGGGGGGTTTAATCCCCACAGTAACTGTACCCCGGGGGGGAGGGTTTAATCCCCATAGTAACTGTACCCCGGGGGGGGGGTTTAATCCCCATAGTAACTGTACCCTGGGGGGGGTTTAATCCCCATAGTAACTGTACCCCGGGGGGGGTTTAATCCCCATAGTAACTGTACCCCGGGGGGGGTTTAATCCCCATAGTAACTGTACCCCGGGGGGGTTTATTCCCCATAGTAACTGTACCCCGGGGGGGGTTTAATCCCCATAGTAACTGTACCCCGGGGGGGGTGGGTTTAATCCCCATAGTAACTGTACCCCGGGGGGGGGTTTAATCCCCATAGTAACTGTACCCCGGGGGGGGGTTTAATCCCCATAGTAACTGTACCCCGGGGGGGTTTATTCCCCATAGTAACTGTACCCCGGGGGGGGTTTAATCCCCATAGTAACTGTACCCCGGGGGGTTTAATCCCCATAGTAACTGTACCCCGGGGGGGGTTTAATCCCCATAGTAACTGTACCCCGGGGGGGGTTTAATCCCCATAGTAACTGTACCCCGGGGGGGGGTTTAATCCCCATAGTAACTGTACCCCGGGGGGGTTTAATCCCCATGGTAACTGTACCCGGGGGGGGGGGTTTAATCCCCATAGTAACTGTACCCCGGGGGGGGTTTAATCCCCATAGTAACTGTACCCCGGGGGGGGGTTTAATCCCCATAGTAACTGTACCCCGGGGGGGGTTTAATCCCCATAGTAACTGTACCCCGGGGGGGGGTTTAATCCCCATAGTAACTGTACCCCGGGGGGGGGTTTAATCCCCATAGTAACTGTACCCCGGGGGGGGGGTTTAATCCCCATAGTAACTGTACCCCAGGGGGGGTTTAATCCCCATAGTAACTGTACCCCAGGGGGGGTTTAATCCCCATAGTAACTGTACCCCAGGGGGGGTTTAATCCCCATAGTAACTGTACCCCAGGGGGGGTTTAATCCCCATAGTAACTGTACCCCGGGGGGGGGGGTTTAATCCCCATAGTAACTGTACCCCGGGGGGGGGTTTAATCCCCATAGTAACTGTACCCCAGGGGGGGTTTAATCCCCATAGTAACTGTACCCCGGGGGGGGGTTTAATCCCCATAGTAACTGTACCCCGGGGGGGGTTTAATCCCCATAGTAACTGTACCCCAGGGGGGGTTTAATCCCCATAGTAACTGTACCCCGGGGGGGGTTTAATCCCCATAGTAACTGTACCCCGGGGGGGGGGTTTAATCCCCATAGTAACTGTACCCCGGGGGTGGGGGGTGGGTTTAATCCCCATAGTAACTGTACCCCGGGGGGGGGGTTTAATCCCCATAGTAACTGTACCCCGGGGGGGGGGTTTAATCCCCATGGTAATCGTATCCCGGGGGGAGGGGGGCTGTCTCGGGTCTGGGGGTCAGTGTCGAGTCGGCCTGCCCCCACCCCAGGGTGCACTCATTCTGACCTCTCCCCCTCTCTCTCTCCAGGTGCCCAGCCTGGCAGTGCCGCCCGTCAGGAGCCGGTCTTACCGCCCGCCGGCCGACCTGGAGGCCGCGGTGCGGGCGGCCGCCGAGCGAGCGGCCGGGCCCTCGCCCCCCGCCCCTCCCGGGGACTGGACGGAACGGCGCCCGCCGGAGGAGGAGCGTTTCCGCCTGCTCCGCGCCCTCGAGGACCGGCTGGGGCACGCCGTGCCCAACTCCCAGCTCCACCGGATGAGGAGCCCGGGCGACCTCCTGCGCTACTACCGGCGGCCGGCCGGCCCGGACGCCTCCGCCTACCGGGAGCTCTCCCGCACGGAGCTGCCCCCGAACCTCCGCGTCAGGTGGGGCTACGGGCCGGGGCCCGCGTGAAGCCGGCGTCCGTCGACCGGCTCCCCGTGCCGGCGTAAGAGGGAGGAGGCGGACCGAGGCAGATATCCCTTGGCGGCTCGGTCCCGTCGGACACGGGGGTCTGGCCCGGAGGGGTCTGCGGAATTTGCTGTGTGAGAACTTTATATACGTTTAAAATGAAAGACCAAATAAATACCGTTTTGAAACTGTTAACCCCGTTAAAGTGAGTCCAAGGCCCTTCACAGGAGCGTAAATCAGAGTAAAATTCACCAACGAGCCCCTTAAGTAGATATTAGGACAAAAGGTCGGGCAAAGAGGGAGCGTCTTAAAGGAGGAGGGAGAGAGACGGAGAGGTTCAGGGAGGGAATTCCAGAGCTCGGGCCCCCAGGCAGCTGAAGGCACGGCCGCCAATGGCGGAGCGATGGGAATCGGGGGGGGGGGATGGACAAGAGGGCGGAATCGGAGGAGGGCAGAGATCTCGGAGGGTCGTAGGGGGCTGGAGGTGGTTACAGAGATGGGGGGGGCGAGGGGCCGTGGGGGGAATTGAACAGGAGGATGGGGAGAATTTTAAAATGGAGGCGTTGCCAGACCGGGAGCCGATGTGGGTCCAGGGGGTGAGGGGTGAACGGGACTCGGTTGCGAGTTTGGATTCAGGACTCGTAATCGGGAGCCCAGAGCAATAATCCAGAGGACGCGAGTTCAGTTTAAGAAGAAACCCTCCGGAAAGTAAAAGCGAAAGCCAACTGATTCACTAATGGCCATTTCCCGGGGAAGGGAAACTGGCCTGGACGTGACTCCAGTCCCACACGCAACTCAGTTGACTCTCGACCGCCCTCCGAAGTGCCCTGGAAGGCCACTCAAATCGCCACCGCCTCGTCACAGAAGCTCAAAAGGATGGGACAAGACATTCCAGCCTTGCCACGTTCCAGGAGTGTGTTTGTAAAAAGAAATGAACGCGGTTGAAAGACCCCAGCGTTTTGCCCCCTTCGGGAGTTGGTACGTTCGTTTGCTTCGCAACGACACCCAAGGGACTGGGATCGGACGTGAGTTTGACAGAGCAAACACAAGGCTTCTCTTCCGCACGAAAAGGGCAGTGGAAATCTGGAACTCTCTTCCCCCTCCCCGACAAACAGCCGCCCGGTGGGGGGGGGGGGTCAATTGGAACTGTGGAAAGTGCGTCGTCGGCCGTGAAAATGTTTCGGGGCGCCCTGCGGTCGTGCGCGGTGCGAATGCGAGCCCTCTCTTCCCTCGAGCCCCTGGAACGTGTCGCGGGCCGGTGAGGGTTCCGGGCTGGTTCTCTCTGCGGGCCTCCGAGAGGCCGACGGACCGCCCGCCAGCCGGGGAAGGAGCCCCGCCACGCGGGAGGTAAGGGGCTTAACGGTTAACGCGCCCAGCGTGGAGAATCCCGGTGATGGGGAGAGTCGGGGGCCGCTCTTCACACCTGCCAGCGAAAGCAAGATTTTGGATGATTGTGCTTTGGCTCAGTGGGTAGCAGACTCTCTCTCGCTCGCTCCCCACCTTCGAGTCAGAAGGTCGTGGGTTCGAGCCCCCACTCCAGCAACTCGAGTGCAAAATCCAGGCCGACACTCCCCTGTTGCCCAGTGCTGAGGGAGCGCCGCACTGTCGGAGGGTCGGTGCTGAGGGAGCGCCGCACTGTCGGAGGGTTGGTGCTGAGGGAGCGCCGCACTGTCGGAGGGTCAGTGCTGAGGGAGCGCAGCCTGTCTGAGGGTCGGTACTGAGGGAGCGCAGCCTTTCTGAGGGTCGGTACTGAGGGAGCGCCGCACTGTCGGAGGGTCGGTACTGAGGGAGCGCCGCACTGTCGGAGGGTCGGTACTGAGGGAGCGCCGCACTGTCGGAGGGTCGGTACTGAGGGAGCGCCGCACTGTCGGAGGGTCGGTACTGAGGGAGCGCCGCACTGTCGGAGGGTCGGTACTGAGGGAGCGCCGCACTGTCGGAGGGTCTGTACTGAGGGAGCGCAGCCTGTCTGAGGGTCGGTACTGAGGGAGCGCCGCACTGTCGGAGGGGCCGTCTTTCGGGACGAGACGTTAAACCGAGGCACCGTCTGCCCCTCTCGGGCGGGTGTAAAAGATCCCACGGCCCACTATTGGAAGAAGAGCAGGGGGGAGTTCTCCCCGGGGTCCTGGGCCCCGATATTTATCCCTCGACCAACATCACTAAAAAAAAAACAGATGATCTGGGTCATTTATCACATCGCTGTTTGTGGGATCTTGCTGTGCGCAAATCGGCTGCTGCGTTTCCCACATTACAACAGTGAGCGCACCTCAAAAAAAAAAAACTTCACTGTCTGTAAAGCACTTTTGGGATGTCCTGAGGTGGTGAAAGGGGTTATATAAATGCAAGTATTACTGCTATGCGGATTTTTATATTTTAAAAGCTTAGCACAGCTGTTCTATGTGGTACATCTGTACTGACCGCTGCCCATCCTTCTGCTGTCTGTATCCTCTCCCACACCAAGGTACGTTGGCCTTTATTGCAAGGGGTTGGAGTACAAGAGTGAGGAAGTCTTACTACAATTGTACATGGCTTTGGTGAGACCTCACCTGGAGCACTGTGTATAGTTTTGGTCTCCTTATCTAAGGAAGGATATACTTGCCTTGGAGGCGGTGCAATGAAGGTTCACTCGATCGATTCCTGGGATGAGAGGGTTGTCCTATGAGGAGCGATTGAGTAGAATGGGCCTCTGCTCTCTGGAGTTTAGAAGAATGAGAGGTGATCTCATTGAAACAGATAAGATTCTGAGGGGGGTTTGACAGGGTAGATGCTGAGAGGCTGTTTCCCCCCCCTGGGGCTGGAGAGTCTAGAACCAGGGGGCACAGTCTCAGGATAAGGGGTCGGCCATCCTAGACTGAGAGGAGGAGGAATTTCTTCACTCGGAGGGTGGTGAATCTTTGGAATTCTCTCCTCCAGAGGGCTGTGGATGCTCAGTCGTTGAGAATATCCAAGATTGAGATCGATGGATTTTTTGGGGAATCGAGGGATACGGGGATCGGAGGCGGGAAAGTGGAGTTGAGTTCGAAGGTCGGCCCTGATCTGATGGAATGGCGGAGCAGGGTCGAGGGGCCGAATGGCCGACTCCTGCCCCTATTTCTCGTGATCTGCCGTTATGTCCCGTTGGCACATCGCTGCTCGCTGACCCACATCGTACTCTGTGTACCCAGCCTGTCACCTTCCCAGGAGAGTCGGAGGTAACTCGAGGAGTGAAAAATGAGCTGGCTGACCTTTTAGTGCGTGGTTCCTGGTGCCAGCTCGCTGACGTCGCACAGACCTCAATTGTTCCACAGTACAATGTCTTTCCTGTGAGAGCTGAGACACCTGCAGCAAGAGATTTAAGCCGTGACCAAACACAGCTGTTGGGCAATGGAATAATGTCTTTTCCCACAGCTTTACTGTAATAACTTATTAATTTGATCCTTTCTTCAATGTTTACCTGACTCCTACTTACTGTGGGAATGGAGTTTTCCCCTCCTCTGTGTGTGTGTGTGTGTTCATCTGCATTTTTATGTGTGTCTGTGTTTATATGCATGTCAGTGCATATGTGTTTGTGTGTGAATGTACATATGAATATATATTTGTGTCCGTGTATATGTGAATATATCTGTGTATATATTTACATATATGTGTCTGCATATGCATTTATGTATATGTTTATACGTGTGTGTGCATTTATATATGTGCGTATATATATATTTGTGTACGTGTTTATGTATGTGTATATATGTGTGCTTGAGTATATGTATATCTACATATACGTATGTGTGCTTATGTATATATTGATGTGTTGGTTTATGTGTTTATGAATATATTTGTGTGCCTGTGTGTATATTGGTGTGTTTATGGGTATATTGGTGTGTTTGTTTATGTGTAGATTTATGTGAGCTTATATTTATGTGTAAATTGTGTGTTTGTTTAAACACGGCCTACAGTGGACTGCGTTTATTCACCAAGGGCCCACTTTTAACTCCCTCCATGTGAATTTTACGTCGGGCCTGGTTTACGCTCCATTGGAGTTGATAAGGAGCAACGTAACCCTCTGAGTCTGATTGGCTCAGTGGATCACTCTCTCTCTCTCTCGCCTCTGAGTCAGAAGGTCGAGGGTTCGAGCCCCCACTCCAGGGACTCGAGCACCATAATCCAGGCCCACACTCCCTGGTAGTGCTGAGGGAGCGCCGGAGGGTCGGTACTGAGGGAGCGCCGGAGGGTCGGTACTGAGGGAGCGCCGGAGGGTCGGTACTGAGGGAGCGCCGCACTGTCGGTACTGAGGGACATAAAAGATCCCACGGCCCACTATTGGAAGAAGAGCAGGGGGGGGAGTTCTCCCCGGTGTCCTGGGCCCCGATATTTATCCCTCGACCAACATCATTAAAAAAAACAGACGACCTGGATCATTTATCACATCGCTGTTTGTGGGATCTTGCTGTGCGCAAATCGGCTGCTGCGTTTCCCACCTCGCAACAGTGAGCGCACTTCCAAAAAAAAAAAAAGTCCTTCATTGCCTGTGAAGCTTTGGGACGTCCTGAGGTGGTGAAAGGGGCCGGAGAGAAACGGGAGGTCTCTCTCTTTTACGCTTTCGAGTTGGTCCTTGAAAAGCGTCTTGTTAATCATTGTTTAAAAATGCCCGGGGTCCCCACTCTGTGCCTCTTGAATCCATCGATCGAGAACTTGTCAAACTGCCACGACAGGATTGTTTAATTTTTTACGTGCGCCCTTTGAGCAAACACATTGAGCAATCCTCCGTGGGTTCGGTCCCTCTTATACTTTCACCCTCCCTCTTCCCCACTTCAATCGCCCGTTCTGCCAGCAGAAGGACGCGCCTCCTCTGAATCACTCGCAGTT
The DNA here is from genome assembly GCF_035084215.1 of Heptranchias perlo. Classification (NCBI taxonomy): domain Eukaryota; kingdom Metazoa; phylum Chordata; class Chondrichthyes; order Hexanchiformes; family Hexanchidae; genus Heptranchias; species Heptranchias perlo. The sequence goes on along the minus strand of NW_027139895.1, from coordinate 47,574 downwards.
TTTTTTAAAAATCGGAACAGCCATGGCCGGACTGACCCTGCTCCTGGTGGCTTTTCTGATGTTGTGCCACCCGTCTGCTGGATGTTGTAAGTAATCCTCACACCCCCCCCTCTGTACTCGCGCATCAGAAGCACAAATCCCAGATTTGCGGACGTCACCAAATTGGGGGGGGGGTGTAGTTTAATACAGGAGGAGGACTGCGATGAAGTGCAAGAGGACGTTAATAAACCCGCAGGATGGGCGTGTAATTGGCAAATTAATTTCAATGACGATGAGTGTGAGGTGGTGCATTTTGGCGGGGAGAATAAGGAGGCCACACACTGCTGGGATAATCAGAGTCTAAATGGGGTCGAGGAGCAGAGGGATCTGGGGGTACAGATACACAAATCACTAAAAGTAGCGACGCAGGTTAATAAGGCCATAAAAAAGGCAAATCAAACACTAGCGTTCATCTCTAGAGGGATAGAATTGAAAAGCAGAGAAGTTATGTTAAACTTGTATAGAACCTTGGTTAGACCACACTCGGAGCACTGTGCACAGTTCTGGTCTCCATATACCTTGGTTAGACCACACTCGGAGCACTGTGCACAGTTCTGGTCTCCATATACCTTGGTTGGACCACACTTGGAGCACTGTGCACAGTTCTGGTCTCCATATACCTTGGTTAGACCACACTCGGAGCACTGTGCACAGTTCCGGTCTCCACATACCTTGGTTAGACCACACTTGGAGCACTGTGCACAGTTCTGGTCTCCATATACCTTGGTTAGACCACACTCGGAGCACTGTGCACAGTTCTGGTCTCCATATACCTTGGTTAGACCACACTCGGAGCACTGTGCACAGTTCTGGTCTCCATATACCTTGGTTAGACCACACTCGGAGCACTGTGCACAGTTCTGGTCTCCATATACCTTGGTTAGACCACACTCTGAGCACGGTGCACAGTTCCAGTCTCCATATACATTGGTTAGACCACACTCGGAGCACTGTGCACAGTTCCGGTCTCCATATACCTTGGTTAGACCACACTCGGAGCACTGTGCACAGTTCCGGTCTCCATATACCTTGGTTAGACCACACTTGGAGCACTGCACAGTTCTGGTCTCCATATTATAAAAAGGATATTGAGGCACTGGAGAAGGTGCAAAAAAAGATTTACAAGGATGATCCCAGAACTGAGAGGTTATAACTATCAGGAAAGATTGAACAGGCTGGGGCTCTTTTCTGTAGAAAAGAGAAGATTGAGGGGTGACCTGATGGAGGTCTTTAAGATTATGAAAGGGTTCGATAGGGTAGACGTAGAGAAGATGTTTCCACTTGTGGGGGAGACCAGAACTAGGGGGCCATAAATATAAGATCGTCACTAATAAATCCAATCGGGAATTCAGGAGAAACTTCTTTACCCAGAGAGCGGTGAGAATGTGGAACTCGCTCCCACAAGGAGTAGTCGAGGTGAATAGTGGAGATGGATTTAAGGGGAAGCTCGATAAACACATGAGGGAGAAAGGGATAGAAGGAGATGGGGAGAGGGTGAGATGGAGTAGGGAGGGAGGGGGCTCGTGTGGAGCATAAACGCCGGCATGGAGCTGTTGGGCCAAATGGCCTGTTTCCGTGCTGTTAATTCGATGCGATACAGCGTTTCGGAAATACTTTACCGTCGTAAAAACGTCTCCAGGCCCTTCGCAGGAGCGATTATCAAACAAAATTTGGCACCGAGCCACCTGAGAGATGAGCTCGGTCTAAGAGGGAGGTCTGGAGCAGGTGGTGCTAGGATTTCTGGCACAATGACGCCCACTGGACATTTTGTGTGGGTGTGTGTTTGTGCGTGTGTGTGTGCTAAGGGGACAGCTCGGATGAGAAGATGGCGGTCTGTCGACCACCTTGCTCACACGCAAAGTCTGGGCTCTCTGAGGCAGAAATTGTAGAGCTGCTTACAGTCAGATTCTGCGATCCCCGCCCTGTCCCCAACACGCACCTTGTGTACGGGAGCCCAGGTGCCTGCTGGAGAGGAGAGGGGAGAACCAGGAGCAGGAAATAAGAGGAAGGAGCTCACCCATCCCAGAAATGCCTCTTTTCACCACAAGCTCCCGATCTTCCTTTTAAGCCAGATTATCACTGCAGGAGTAAAGCCCATTTCTGATCTCCATTTACAAGTAAGACAACAGCAGCAATGGGTGTTTATACAGTGCCCTTAACGTAGTGAAACATCCCAAGGCGCTTCACAGGAGACTAAAATTTGACATGAGATATTAGGACAGGTGACCAAAAGCTCGGTCAAAGAGGTCGGTTTTAAGGAGTGGAGAGGGAGAGAGGCGGAGAGGTTTAGGGAGGGAATTCCAGATCTCAGGGCCCAGGCAGCTGGAGGCACGGCCGCCAATGGTGGAGCGATGGGAATCGGGGGGGGGTGGGTGGACAAGAGGCCGGAATTGGAGGAGGGCAGAGATCTCGGAGGGTTGCAGGTGCTGGTGGAGGTTTACAGAGATAGGGAGGGGGCGAGGACAGCGGAGGGGATTTGAGCAGGAGGGTATGGATTTTAAATTGGGGGCTTTGCCGGACCGGGAGCCAACCTAGCTGTTGGGGCTGGGGGTCAATTGAACTCTTCAAACACTGAGATCGATAGATTTTTAAGGGTTACAGAGCCAAGGCGGGTAGATGGAGTTAAGATACAGATTTGCCAGGATCTAATTGAATGACGGAACAGGCATGAGGGACTGAATGGCCTCCTCGTGTCCCTATGGTGACCATCCGAGTAACCAAGGAGCTTCTCGAAGCTTTGGTATCATCCTGCTTAGCTCCGGGAGTCCCAGGATTTTGACCCAGTGATGGTGAAGGAACTGCTGATACATGTGCCAGTCGGGGCGCTGACTGTGTGTGTGAGACTTGCAGGTGGTGGTGTTCCCCATGTGCCTGCTGCCCTTGTCCTTCTCGGTGGTCGCGGGTTTGGGAGGTGCTGTCGAAGAAGCCTTGGCGAGTTGCTGCAGTGCATCCTGTAGATGGTCCACACTGCAGCCACGGTGCGCCGATGGGGGAGGGAGTGAACGTTTAGGGTGGTGGGTGAATTTGGGATTGATGCAGGGCGATCTGCAGAGAGCGGGGCAGTGGGATTAGTTTGGGATTGATGCAGGGCTATCTGCAGAGAGCGGGGCAGTGGGATTAGTTTGGGGATTGATACAGGGCTGTGGGGAGAGAGCGGGGCAGTGGGATTAGTTTGGGATTGATACAGGGCTGTGGGGCAGTGGGATTAGTGTGAGATTGATACAGGGCTATGGGGAGAGAGCGGGGCAGTGGGATTAGTTTGGGGATTGATACAGGGCTATGGGGAGAGAGTGGGGCAGTGGGATTAGTTTGGGATTGATACAGGGCTATGGGGAGAGAGCAGGGCAGTGGGATTAGTTTGGGATTGATACAGGGCTATGGGGAGAGAGTGGGGCAGTGGGATTAGTTTGGGATTGATACAGGGCTATGGGGAGAGAGCGGGGCAGTGGGATTAGTTTGGGGATTGATACAGGGCTATGGGGAGAGAGTGGGGCAGTGGGATTAGTTTGAGGATCGATACAGGGCTATGGGGAGAGAGTGGGGCAGTGGGATTAGTTTGGGGATTGATACAGGGCTGTGGGGAGAGAGCGGGGCAGTGGGATTAGTTTGGGGATTGATACAGGGCTATGGGGAGAGAGCGGGGCAGTGGGATTAGTTTGGGGATTGATACAGGGCTGTGGGGAGAGAGCGGGGCAGTGGGATTAGTTTGGGGATTGATACAGGGCTATGGGGAGAGAGCGGGGCAGTGGGATTAGTTTGGGGATTGATACAGGGCTATGGGGAGAGAGTGGGGCAGTGGGATTAGTTTGGGATTGATACAGGGCTGTGGGGAGAGAGCGGGGCAGTGGGATTAGTGTGAGATTGATACAGGGCTGTGGGGAGAGAGCAGGGCAGTGGGATTAGTTTTGGGATTGATACAGGGCTATGGGGAGAGAGTGGGGCAGTGGGATTAGTTTGAGATTGATACAGGGCTATGGGGAGAGAGTGGGGCAGTGGGATTAGTTTGGGGATTGATACAGGGCTATGGGGAGAGAGCGGGGCAGTGGGATTAGTTTGGGGATTGATACAGGGCTATGGGGAGAGAGCGGGGCAGTGGGATTAGTTTGGGGATTGATACAGGGCTATGGGGAGAGAGTGGGGCAGTGGGATTAGTTTGGGGATTTATACAGGGCTATTGGGAGAGAGTGGGGCAGTGGGATTAGTTTGGGGATTGATACAGGGCTATGGGGAGAGAGCGGGGCAGTGGGATTAGTTTGGGGATTGATACAGGGCTATGGGGAGAGAGCGGGGCAGTGGGATTAGTTTGGGGATTGATACAGGGCTATGGGGAGAGAGCGGGGCAGTGGGATTAGTTTGGGGATTGATACAGGGCTACGGGAAGAGAGAGGGATGGTGAATATCTTTCCTGTTTGTGTTCTCAGCTGTTCCAGAGTCCCAGAGAGACACGGTCATTTTCCTGTTGAGGTCAATGCTTCGCTCACTGGGGGAAGACGTCCTTAATCCCAATCCCAGCGTGATGATCGCCCTGCGACTGGCCAGGGAGCACAACCTGAACAAGGAAGCTGAGCTCCTGCGGGAGCTGAAGGAGGCGGCAATCCGTAAGGTGCAGAATGGTAAGGGATCGACCGCAAGGAGATGGGTCTCTGGGTGTCTCGGAATCTCCTCGAACGTCCAGCGCAGGAACAGGCCGTTCTGCCCAACTAGTCCATGCCGGTGTTTATGCTCCACACGAGCCTCCTCCCTCCCTACTTCATCTCACCCCATAAGAAATAGGAGCAGGCGTAGGCCACTCAGCCCCTCGATCCTGCTCCGCCATTCAATCAGACCATGGCTGATCTTCGACCTCAACCCCACTTTCCCGCCCGATCCCCGTATCCCTCGATTCCCCCAGAGTCCAAAAATCTACCGATCTCAGCCTTGAATATATTCAAGTGTCTCAGCATCCACAGCCCTCTGGGGTAGAGAATTCCAAAGATTCACAGCCCTCTGAGTGAAGAAATTCCTCCTCATCTCAGTCTAGGATGGCCGACCCCTTATCCTGAGACTATGCCCCCTGGTTCGAGACTCTCCAGCCAGGGGGAAACAGCCTCTCAGCATCTACCCTGTCAAACCCCCTCAGAATCTTATATCTTTCAATGAGATCACCTCTCGTTCTTCTAAACTCCAGAGAGTATCGGCCCATTCTACTCAATCTCTCCTCAAGGGACAACCCTCTCATCCCAGGAATCAATCTAATGAACCTTCATTGCACCGCCTCTAAGGCAAGTCTATCCTTCCTTAGATAAGGAGACGAAAACTGTGCACAGTGCTCCAGGTGAGGTCTCTCCAAAGCCCTGTACAATTGCAGCAAGACTTCCTTACTCTTGTACTCCAACCCCCTTGCAATAAAGGCCAACATACCATTGCTATCACCATATCCTTCTATTCCTTTCTCCCTCTTGTGTTTATCCAGCTTCCCCTTAAATGCATCTGTTGTGCGTCGGTCAAAGGCTACATACAATAATCATCCTCATCCTTTTCCTGCGAGTCTGTGTGACCTCTTGTACTGCCTTAGCATATCTCCCTCCGCACCCCACCCACCACCCTAAACATTCACTCCCTTCACCACCGGCGCACCGTGGCTGCAGTGTGGACCATCCACAGGATGCACTGCAGCAATTCGCCAAGGCTTCTTCGACAGCACCTCCCAAACCCGCGACCTCCACCACTTGGAAGGACGAGGGCAGCAGGCACATGGGAGCAACACCACCTGCACGTTCCCCTCCGAGTCACACACCATCCCGACTTGGAAATATATCGGCCGTTCCTTCATTGTCGCTGGGTCAAAATCCTGGAACTCCCTTCCTAACAGCACTGTGGGAGAACCTTCACCACACGGACTGCAGCGGTTCAAGAAGGCGGCTCACCACCACCTCCTCAAGGGGCAATTAGGGATGGGCAATAAATGCCGGCCTCGCCCAGCGACGCCCACATCCCATGAACAAATGAAAAAAAAAAGGCATTCTGCATGTACACACTCGTTTCTGTACATACACGGCCTGATTCCACACTCTAGTCATGAACCTATGTCTATCTGTCCATCTATACAGGAACAGAGCAACAGGAGGAGGCCCATTCAGCCCCTCGAGCCTTTTACACAGGAACAGGAGGAGGCCATTCAGCCCCTCGATCCTGTTCCGCCATTCCATGAGACCATGTCTGATCTGTATCTTAACCCCATTGACCCCACCCTTGGTTCCCGAACCCTTAATCCCCCTCACCCGACAAAAATCGATCGATCTCAGGTTCGAAATTCCCAATTGACCCCCGGCCCCGACAGCTTTTTTGGGGGAGAGAGTTCCAGATTCCCACTCCCCCTTTGTGTGAAGAAATGCTTCCTGACATCACCCCTGGACGGGCCCAGCTCTCATTTTAAGATTCTGCCCCCTTGTTCTGGACTCTTTCCCCCATCCTGACCAGAGGAAATAGTCTCTCTCCATCGACCCTATCGAATCCTTCAATCATGTTAAACCCCTCGATTAGATCACCCCTTAATCTTCTACACTCGAGGGAATACAAGCCCAGTCTGTGCGACCTGGCCTCGGGATTTAACCCTTTCTATCTGTCCACCAAACCGTTCTTCTGTTGATCTATATCTATGTATATCTGTCGAGCTAGATGTCGACTATCTGTTCATATTGGTTTGATTACTGGTCCAGATGTCCGTTAGCATCTGTCTGATTACATGGCTGGTGCGGGGAGAGTGAGTAATTGGTCCTTGGTTTTATAAACGGAGGCATACAGTACAAAAGCAAGGAAGTTATGAAACACTGGGTTAGACCCCATCTGGAGTATTGTGTCCCAATTCTGGGCCCCGCACACTTTAGGAAGGACGTCCAGGGTCTCGGAGAGGGTGCGGAGGAGATTTCCCAGAATGGGACCAGGGGATGAGGGACCTCAGTTACGCGGAGAGACTGGGAATTGTTCTCCTCAGAGCGGAGAAGGTTAAGAGGAGATTTCCCAGAATGGGACCAGGGGATGAGGGACCTCAGTTACGCGGAGAGACTGGGAGTTGTTCTCCTCAGAGTGGAGAAGGTTAAGAGGAGATTTCCCAGAATGGGACCAGGGGATGAGGGACCTCAGTTACGCGGAGAGAGACTGGGAATTGTTCTCCTCAGAGCGGAGAAGGTTAAGAGGAGATTTCCCAGAATGGGACCAGGGGATGAGGGACCTCAGTTACGCGGAGAGACTGGGAATTGTTCTCCTCAGAGCGGAGAAGGTTAAGAGGAGATTTCCCAGAATGGGACCAGGGGATGAGGGACCTCAGTTACGCGGAGAGACTGGGAATTGTTCTCCTCAGAGCGGAGAAGGTTAAGAGGAGATTTCCCAGAATGGGACCAGGGGATGAGGGACCTCAGTTATGTGGAGAAACTGGGAATTGTTCTCCTCAAAGCAGAGAAGGTTAAGGGGAGATTTAATCGAGGGGTTTCAAAATCAGGAGGGGTTTTGAGAGAGTAAATAAGGAGAGAGTGTTTCCCAGTGGGCAGGAGGGTCGGGAACCAGAGGACACAGATTGAAGATAATCGGGGAAAGAGGGGGAGATGAGGAGAATGTTTTTTTACGCAGCGAGTCGTGCTGATCTGGAATTCGCTCCCTGAAAGGTGGGAACAGATTCAATAATAACTTTCAAAAGGGGGGAATACTCGAAGGGGGAAAATGTACAGGGCGACGGGGGAAAGAGCAGGGACTGATTGGAGAGCTCTTTCACAGAGCCAGCACGGACACGATGGACAGAGTGGCCTGCTCCTGTGCGATATCGTTCTATGATTACTTGTGATGCTCCAGGCAATGTGAAGTTTGGGAGCTGTCTGGATGGACCACCTGTTTTTTTGGCAGAGGTGAGAGCAAGACTGGACATGTGACAGAGTTCCAATTAAGACGACAACTCCCATCTCTACAGCCCCTTTAACGGAGTGAAACGTCCCCAAGGCCCTTCACAGGAGCGTAAATCAAAGTAAAATTCCCCACCGAGCCCCACAAGGAGATATTAGGACAGGAGAGCAAAAGCTCGGGCAAAGAGGGAGGTTTTAAGGAGCGTCTTAAAGGAGGAGAGAGAGAGACGGAGAGGTTTAGGGAGGGAATTCCAGAGCTCGGGGCCCCAGGCGGCTGAAGGCACGGCCGCCAATGGTGGAGCAATGGGAATCGAGGGGGTGGACAAGAGGGCGGAATTGGAGGAGGGCAGAGATCTCGGAGGGTCGTAGGAGGTTACAGAGATAGGGAGGGAGGGGGGATGAGGGCCCGTGGAGGGATTTGAAAACAAGGTTGGAGAGAATTTTAAATTCGAGGCGTTCCCGGACCGGGAGCCACTGTGAGTCCAGCGAGCGCAGAGGGTGAGGGGTGAACGGGACTCGGTGTGAGTTAGGAAACGGGGGAGGGGGGCAGCAGATGAGTTGATGGTTACTGAGGGTGGGAGGTGGGAGACCGGCCAGGAGAGCATTGGGAATAGTCCAGTCTGGAGGAATACAATTTCTCAGCGGACTCTCAATTTTGTTCGCTTGTTTCTTTTACAAAACAGATGAAGATTTCTCCTCTGGGCTCGTGGCTCTTTACACCTTGGCACTGACAGCGTCCTGTAGTGATCCCTGCAATGTGACCTCGAATGGGTTCACCGTTAATCTTCTACATCTGCTGGAGGAGAAACTAAGCAAGGAAATCAAAAATTTCGGTAAATATCACCGACAGTGTGTCCCCCACTTTATACCCAGTGTCAGCATCGAGCGCTCCCAGGGGGCAGGTACAGCATGGGTTAGATACAGTGTAGAGCTCCCTCTACATTACCCTGACAGTGTGTCCCCCACTTTATACCCAGTGTCAGCATCGAGCGCTCCCAGGGGGCAGGTACAGCACGGGTTAGATACAGTGTAGAGCTCCCTCTACATTACCCTGACAGTGTGTCCACCACTTTATACCCAGTGTCAGCATCGAGCGCTCCCAGGGGGGCATTAGACTTTTCGCTTGATGTTTTCTGGGGCAAATTGGGGAATTTCGGTGACTGTTCCTGGGAGAACTGAAATGGAATAGTTCCTGCAGACTATCAATATTTTATAGATCGACAATGAACCGTTTCTCAAACTGATTCATATGCAGTTTGACACTCTCCCTCTCTGTCTCTCCCTCTCTGTCTCTCTGCCTCTCCCTCTCTGCCTCTGCCTCTCTCCCTCTCTGCCTCTCTCCCTCTCTGCCTCTCTCCCTCTCTGCCTCTCCCTCTCTGCCTCTCTCCCTCTCTGCCTCTCTGCCTCTCTGCCTCTCTCCCTCTCTGCCTCTCTCCCTCTCTGCCTCTCTCCCTCTCTCCCTCTCTGCCTCTCTGCCTCTCTCCCTCTCTGCCTCTCTGTCTATCTGTGTTTCTTTCTCTCTCTCTCTCTCTCTCTCTGTCTGTCTATCTGTGTTTCTTTCTCTCTCTCTCTCTCTCTCTCTCTCTGTCTGTCTGTCTATCTGTGTTTCTTTCTCTCTCTCTGTCTGTCTGTCTATCTGTGTTTCTTTCTCTCTCTCTCTCTGTCTGTCTATCTGTGTTTCTTTCTCTCTCTCTCTCTCTCTCTGTCTGTCTATCTGTGTTTCTTTCTCTCTCTCTCTCTCTCTCTCTGTCTGTCTATCTGTGTTTCTTTCTCTCTCTCTCTCTCTCTCTCTGTCTGTCTATCTGTGTTTCTTTCTCTCTCTCTCTCTCTCTCTCTCTCTGTCTGTCTATCTGTGTTTCTTTCTCTCTCTCTCTCTCTCTCTCTGTCTGTCTATCTGTGTTTCTTTCTCTCTCTCTCTCTCTCTCTCTCTGTCTGTCTATCTGTGTTTCTTTCTCTCTCTCTCTCTGTTTCTCTCTCTCGGTCTCAATGACCTGTGATTTGCCTCTTAGCTGTAACGATCCCGTATAACCGTTTCTGACATTGTGTCCTTCAGAAGACAAATTGTTCCCACTCACAAACTATTACCAAGTCAGCCTGGACGTGCTCGCTCTCTGTGTGAAGAAGAGGCAGATTCCCCACCGCAGTGTCCTGACCCTGACTGACGCAGTGATGAACGACACACTCTCGCACGGAACTGGATTCTCGGTCGGTAAGTACCATCGCTGACCCCTCCCATCTCCCCACTTCTCACATCCCCTCTCGTCTCTCGACATCTCCCGTCCCCCTCCCCCCCCCCCCCCCCCCCCTTCTCCCGTTGTCTAAGTGGGGGTAGATTTTGGAGTTGGGTGCCCGGGAATCTCTGTAATGGGCAATCGAGCCAGTTTCACGGCCATGATGCCAACTTGAAAATCCCACGCGTGTCTATCCTGCGCAGACACACGCATGTGCGCAGACACATACAAATATACACGGACGCACAGACACGCATGTGTGAGCACCGCATACGCACATGCAGACACACACACAGACACGTGCACGCACATGGTTGGCATGTACACGCACACGCTCACACACTGAGGCCCTGACCCATCCCATGTTGGTGAGACCTCACCTGGAGCACTGTGTACAGTTTTGGTCTCCTTATCTAAGGAAGGATATACTCGCCTTAGAGGCGGTGCAATGAAGGTTCGCTCGATCGATTCCTGGGATGAGAGGGTTGTCCTATGAGGAGAGATTGAGTAGAATGGGCCGATACTCTCTGGAGTTTAGAAGAATGAGAGGTGATCTCATTGAAACAGATAAGATTCTGAGGGGGGTTTGACAGGGTAGATGCTGAGAGGCTGTTTCCCCCTGGCTGGAGAGTCTAGAACCAGGGGGCGCAGTCTCAGGATAAGGGGTCGGCCATCCTAGACTGAGATGAGGAGGAATTTCTTCACTCGGAGGGTGGTGAATCTTTGGAATTCTCTCCCCCAGAGGGCTGTGGATGCTCAGTCGTTGAGTATATTCAAGGCGGAGATCGATGGATTTTTGGGGAATCAAGGGATACGGGGATCGGAGGCGGGAAAGTGGAGTTGAGGTCGAAGATCGGCCATGTTCTGATTGAACGGCGGAGCAGGATCGAGGGGCCGAATGGCCTACTCCTGCTCCTATTTCTTCTGTTCTTAAATGGATGGAATGGGATGTTAACCTGGGCCCTGACCTGGATCTCGCTTTTCCCTGTAGATACCGGGGCTGTTGCTGCACTGGCTCTGAGGTGCTTGATCGAAGCAGATTACAGTCTGATCGCAGCGAGGATTGAGAGCGCTTTGCAAAAGGTCATCGGTCAGATCATTGACAACGTGAAGGGAGACGGGATTATTGGCAATCTCTACAGCACTGGGCTGGCCATCCAGGTAACACCCCGGCACACACACCGGTACGCGCGCGCGCGCGCACACAGACACACACACACACACACACACACACCGGTACAACGCGCGCGCACGCACACACGCACACCGGTACACGCGCGCGCGCACACAGGTACACACACACACACACACACACACACACACACACACCGGTACACGCGCGCGCGCACAGGTACACACACACACACACACACACACACACACACACACACACACACACACACACCGGTACGCGCGCGCGCGCACAGGTACACACACACACACACACACACACACACACACAGGTACACGCGCGCGCGCGCACACAGGTACACACACACACACACAGGTACACGCGCGCGCGCACACACAGGTACACACACACAGGTACACGCGCGCACACAGGTACACGCGCACACACACAGCGGTACAGGTACACGCGCGCACACAGGTACACGCGCACACAGGTACACGCGCACACCAGCACACGCAGACATAAACAGGTACATGCACACACACAAGCACATGTAAACACACGCTGGTACACGCAGACACACATCGGCACACGCACACACGCACCACGGTACACGCAGACCGGCCCAGGCATACAGGCACTCGCACACAAATCCACATGCACAGACACAGGCAAACCGACACACACACACACACACACACACACACACACCGCCTGTGTGCATTCACACAAACACATACAAGAGAGCTCTTTCGGAGAGAGAGGGGGCGCACATGGGGCAAGGGGCCAAATGGCCTCCTTCGTTGCTGTAAGACTCTACAGTTGAAAACCCACCGCCATCCAATCGAGCCACCATTAATATTTCAGGCTGCGTTTGCCGTCTCTCCCCCCACCCCCCCCCACCCCCACCTCCCCGTCTCAACTGATTAATTTGATATTTCAGGCCCTTTCCACCAACATCAATCTCGTCTCTCTGGAATCGTGGAATTGCTCCAAGTCCCTGCAGAAACTCCTCACCGAGATCAAAAAAGGGTCATTCGGTAATGCACAGGCCGCGTCACAAATCTCGCCTTCGTTGGACGGCAGGACCTATCTCGACGTGGGCAAGCTGAACTGCGCTGCCGATGTTGGTAAGTCTTCAGATGGGGGCAGAAAGAAAGGGCTCCCATTTATACAGTGCCTTTCAATCCCTCCGTACCGACCCTCCGACAGTGCGGCGCTCCCTCGGCACCGACCCTCCGACAGTGCGGCGCTCCCTCCGTACCGACCCTCCGACGGCGCGGCGCTCCCTCAGTACCGACCCTCCGACAGCGCGGCGCTCCCTCGGTACCGACCCTCCGACGGCGCGGCGCTCCCTCGGTACCGACCCTCCGACGGCGCGGCGCTCCCTCGGTACCGACCCTCCGACGGCGCGGCGCTCCCTCGGTACCGACCCTCCGACGGCGCGGCGCTCCCTCGGTACCGACCCTCCGACGGCGCGGCGCTCCCTCGGTACCGACCCTCCGACGGCGCGGCGCTCCCTCGGTACCGACCCTCCGACGGCGCGGCGCTCCCTCGGTACCGCCCCTCCGACGGCGCGGCGCTCCCTCGGCACCGGACACCGGGGAGTGTCGGCCTGGGGTTATGGGGCTCGAGTCTCTGGAGTGGGGCTGGCTCGAAACCCACGATCTTCTGACTCAGCGGAAGTTCGAAGCTGACTGGACAACGCCCACCAGGACGAGCTGTTTCACCTTGTCCAGAGCAGCAGAACCAGAGGACGCGGCCTGCGTTTGGAGGGGGAGTTATGTTGAAAGCTGACCTGGGACAGTGGGAGGCAGGTAGCGTTGATTGTGCAGCTGGAACTCCGAATTCTTTCAGGGAATAACATTTTGGGAGACGTAGAAGCAATTGGTGACGGGACATGTAAAGTGTAGGAGGTTCGGGAGTAACAGGCCACTTTGGACTTCTGGTTCCCAAAACTGTGCAACCACTGGGGGGTTTCCCTCGCCTCAACTCCGGTTCTGCTGTCGACAACACCGAGCCCCATCAGGAGATACTAGGACAGGTGACCAAAAGCTCGGTCAGAGAGGGAGGTTTTAAGGAGCGTCTTCAAGGAGGAGGAGAGAGAGGCGGAGAGGTTTAGGGAGGGAATTCCAGAGCTCGGGGCCCCGGGCAGCTGAAGGCACGGCCGCCAATGGTGGAGCGATGGGAATCGGGGGGATGGACAAGAGGCCGGAATTGGAGGAGGGCAGAGATCTCGGAGGGTCGGAGGAGGTTACAGAGATGGGGGGGGGGTGGGATGCGAGGGCCACGGAGGAGATTTGAACAGGAGGATGGGAGAATTTTAAATTCGAGGCGTTCCTGGACCAGGAGCCAATGTAACCGCCTAATTCTAGAGGGTTATCGACGTTGCAGTGATTCCAGAACCTGGACAATAGTCTGTCGCAGAAAGTCACACATACTTTCATTAATCAAAGTGATTATTTAATGATTTGAACGATTCACACAAGTATCTAGCTGGATTGTATAAATGCAGAGCTTAGACAAGCGTGTAAGAAAGGCATAGTGGTCTTAATGGGGGACTTTAACCTTCACATAGATTGGGAAAAGCAGACATTTCTTGAGTTTTTTATTATTCGTCCATGGGATGTGGGCGTCGCTGGGCGAGGCCGGCATTTATTGCCCATCCCTCATTGCCCCTTGAGAAGGTGGTGGTGAGCCGCCTTCTTGAACCGCTGCAGTCCGTGTGGTGACGGTTCTCCCACAGTGCTGTTAGGGAGGGAGTTCCAGGATTTTGACCCAGCGACGATGAAGGAACGGCCGATATATTTCCAAGTCGGGATGGTGTGTGACTCGGAGGGCAACGTGCAGGTGGTGTTGTTCCCAGATTTCCCCCACAAATTGGCCTGGGAAGGAGTGGGGGGCTCTTCTTCTGTTTTACCGCCTCTCCCAGGAGGGATGTGGCGTTGGGGTGTGTGCGTCTATCGGGGCCTCACGGTTGTGTGGGACAGGCTGGACGGACCAAAGGGCCGTTCCTTCCCCGCCATCGTCCGTACGTTGGGCATCCGAGAGTTGTAGGAGCTTGCGGTCCTCGACACCCGAAAGAAAGACAAAGGGGCCCGGCCCTTCGAGCCTTGCCCGAGATGGGTCGAGGGGTAAAGTGGAGCTGGGGGGATCAGGCCTAACCCCCTGAGATAGGGGCCAGGTCGGTGCCGCTGATGGGAGAGAGAGGCCGAGAGCCGGTCCGGTGTGACGACGGACGGAGTGGATCTCGGGAATGGCGGGCGGCCTCCGTCTACCCCGGTGTCCATTGGAACCTCCTCCTGGTCAGCCGGGAGAACGCTCGGATCGCCCTGGGCCCGGGTCAGCCGCGGCGAAGAGCGATTGGCGATCGCGCGGGTGATGCTCCTTCACGTGGGCAGCGATGGCTTCAGCGGTCGGACTGAATTCGATCAGGCTGTTCTTGGTGCGGCCGTCGCGATAGACCTATCCTCCAGCGCGCGTCCCCACGGGCCCGCCCGAGGAATTGAATACAGGGGAGCCAGAGGCCCCGTGGAAAAAAAACAAGTATTGTCGGTGATCCTGCCTGGACTTTGGATTTCTCTGAAAGTGTGCTTCGTGCATACTTGCATGTAGCCTCTATGATTTTCAACCGCTGTCCCTCGCTGTTGGAAAGGGATGACCATGCAAGTATCGGTGGATTTACAAACTCCTTCAGGGTGACCTATTATGTACATAAGAACATAAGAACATAAGAAATTGGAGCAGGAGTAGGCCAATCGGCCCCTCGAGCCTGCTCCGCCATTCAATAAGATCATGGCTGATCTGATCCCAACCACAAATCTAAAGAACACAAGAAGTCGGAGCAGGACCCGGCCACATAGCCCCTGGGCCCTCTCCGCCACCCACAGGGCATTGACCGATCCGAACTCAGCTTCATGTCCAATTTCCTGCCCGCTCCCCATAACCCCTAATTCCCTTTACTTCTAGGAAACTGTCTATTTCTGTTTTAAATTTATCTAATGATGTAGCTTCCACAGCTTCCTGGGGCAGCAAATTCCACAGACCTACCACCCTCTGAGTGAAGAAGTTTCTCCTCATCTCAGTTTTGAAAGAGCAGCCCCTTATTCTAAGATTATGCCCCCTCGTTCTAGTCTCACCCATCCTTGGGAACATCCTTACCGCATCCACCCGATCAAGCCCCTTCACAATCTTATATGTTTCAATAAGATCGCCTCTCATTCTTCTGAACTCCAATGAGTAGAGTCCCAATCTACTCAACCTCTCCTCATATGTCCGCCCCCTCATCCCCTGGGGGGGGTCGTCTGCTTGCCCTGGGTGACGGGCCTTGTGGCAGCCTTGGTTCCTGGCCATTGGGAATCTCTAATTTTAACGAGGCATAATCAAGATCTGGGCAGTAGACTTGGAACCATGGGTGCACTTGATGCCAGGCATTGGTGGGACGTCCATCTTTGTCGGTGAAGATTATCATGGCGCTTTTCTGTATTGGCGTCTCCCACTCGTTCTCAGGCACACCATCCCCTACGATCACCTTCACCACGTGGTAACACGTCAGGACGTAACCCTCAGCGAGGTGGAAACAGGAGGCAGTGCCTCTGTTCCCGTTGTTATTCCATCCAATGAATCCAACTGACTCGCTCAACTGCACCAGCATTTCGTGCACTGTAACGGTCATTGCTTCACTTGTGATCTTTCCAAGCTCTTCCTCCATCAGATTCCACCTCTGTTTACACTTCCTGACGCCTCCTTTAGCCCCCCAAGTATTCATCGACCTCCTCCGCCAGGGCGCTGCGCAGTGAATTCCCTCCTTCTGCCGCGCTCCCCCTCCCCTCGGCTCTCGCCGGGATCGGCGCCCCGCCTCGCACCTCCTCTTGCTCGGTCGGACTTCGGAGCGCGTGCCGCCCAGGCCGTTGACGGCGAGGGTGGACGGCAGAGATCTCCGCCCCGCCGCCCAGGCTCCACTCTCAATGACCGATGACGCTGTGCAGCGAATCTTCCGTCGCTGCACAGCGCCTCTCGGATGGTCTCGCCCGCAAAGGGGGGAAAAAAAATGCACAGGTCAAAGCCAGCGGCTCGCAGCGATTCGCATTCGATGATACGCCTCGGACCTGTGCCAAGTCTCCCAGTCGATTTTCCAGTGCTCTGGACACGGAATATAATGCATTCCTTACTCGAAGAATCAGCATTCCGATAGCGTAGCACACCATTATCCAAGTAGAATCTCACCTCGAAATGGGCTTCATCCGGCAGGCATTTGCACGGCATTCCTAAGTTGACGGCGCCCTTGAATTCCCTTCTTCCGATTAGGTGCAATTCCTTCCGCTTGTTCCTCTCTCGTTCTTCCCTGATGACCTCTGAAGACAGCAGAGCAGAACGCAAGTTCTCGTCGGGTGCCCCTCTAACCACGTGCTCCGTGCTCTCTTCCCTCCCCCCTCCCCCCCGAGACCGAACGAGAATTCTTTCACTCTGCCTTCTCCGCTGTGCCCCAGGCCCTCGTCCGTGGTCACTTCTGGCAGGTTACCGGTCTCCTCCGAGGCCTTTGTGGCAGGTCCAGGGATGGGTCCTCCTTTCTCACGGGGTGGGGGTCCTTTTCCACAATTCGGGAGTGTGAGGCCGATTTTCATCATCGCCCTGGAGAGACCGAACACAAAATAGTCAGTGGAAACTGGTCGAGGAAAAGGAACAGGAGGAGGCCATTCAGCCCCTCGAGCCTGTTACACAGGAACAGGAGGAGGCCATTCAGCCCCTCGAGCCTGTTACACAGGAACAGGAGGAGGCCGTTCAGCCCCTCGAGCCTGTTACACAGGAACAGGAGGAGGCCATTCAGCCCCTCGAGCCTGTTACACAGGAACAGGAGGAGGCCCATTCGGCCCCTCGAGCCTGTTGCACAGGAACAGGAGGGAGGCCCATTCATTCCCCCTCGAGCCTGTTACACAGGAACAGGAGGAGGCCCATTCATTCCCCCTCGAGCCTGTTACACAGGAACAGGAGGAGGGCCATTCATTCCCCCTCGAGCCTGTTACACAGGAACAGGAGGAGGGCCATTCATTCCCCCTCGAGCCTGTTACACAGGAACAGGAGGAGGCCCATTCATTCCCCCTCGAGCCTGTTACACAGGAACAGGAGGAGGCCCATTCATTCCCCCTCGAGCCTGTTACACAGGAACAGGAGGAGGCCCATTCATTCCCCCTCGAGCCTGTTCCACAGCAACTCCGAGATCTTTGCGCTCCCCTCGATTCCCATCGCTCCACCATTGGCGGCCGTGCCTTCAGCTGCCTGGGGCCCTGAGCTCTGGAATTCCCTCCCTAAACCTCTCCGCCTCTCTCTCTCTCTCCCTCCTCCTTTAAGACGCTCCTTAAAACCTCCCTCTTTGACCGAGCTTTTGCTCTCCTGTCCGAATATCTCCTTACTTGGCTCGGTGGTGAATTTTGTCTCATTTACGCTCCTGTGAAGCGCCTTGGGGACGTCTTATATTGCGAATGTTACACCCTTGTTCAAAAAAAGGGTGTAAGGATAAACCCAGCAACTACAGGCCAGTCAGTTTAACCTCGGTGCTTAAGATGTCCTTAACCCTGGCATCGGGTTGGCAACATAGCCTTCGGGACTCATGCTCCTGTCGATCCCTCTAACTTTACTGTCGCCTTCTACAACCACTTTCCTTTTCACTGGTCAGTTCGCTCGTCCTCCCCGCACTTGTCCACAAGGGTGGCAAGAACCTCGAAGCTATTCGACAAGCGCAGGGACCGAGGCTCCTGCAGTACGACCTCCTGGATCCCCGTACCTGCCTCACTCGCAGTCACACCCTCCTGTCCCCGACCGCCTGTCAATTCCAAAGCATTTAACCTAAGGTGTGTGGCTGCCTCCTGGAGCAAAAGGTCTGGGTCGCTTTCTCCCTCCCTGATGTCCCGCAATGTCCGCAGCTCGGCCTCCAGCCCCTCAACTCGGAGCCGAAGTTCCTCGAGCCGCAGACAGCGGAGAGTAATCACTTTAGTGTTGATCAGATTATTTACCCCGTTTAATTAAATTGTTAACTTAAAGCTTAGCCCACAGTCGCTACCAATCACTGACCTGTCGCACCTGGTACGTCACACTGCAGTTTTCTCTTGTTGCAGGTCCGCTGCTTCTATCTCCGCTCTCGGGCCACGCCACGCTGCTTCTATCTCCGCTCTCGGGCCACGCCCCGCTGCTTCTATCTCCGCTCTCGGGCCACGCCCCGCTGCTTCTATCTCCGCTCTCGGGCCACGCCCCGCTGCTTCTATCTCCGCTCTCGGGCCACGCCCCGCTGCTTCTATCTCCGCTCTCGGGCCACGCCCCGCTGCTTCTATCTCCGCTCTCGGGCCTCGCCCCGCTGCTTCTATCTCCGCTCTAGGGCCACGCCCCGCTGCTTCTATCTCCGCTCTCGGGCCACGCCCCGCTGCTTCTATCTCCGCTCTCGGGCCACGCCCCGCTGCTTCTATCTCCGCTCTCGGGCCTCGGCCCGCTGCTTCTATCTCCGCTCTCGGGCCACGCCCCGCTGCTTCTATCTCCGCTCTCGGGCCTCGGCCCGCTGCTTCTATCTCCGCTCTCGGGCCACGCCCCGCTGCTTCTATCTCCGCTCTCGGGCCACGCCCCGCTGCTTCTATCTCCGCTCTCGGGCCTCGGCCCGCTGCTTCTATCTCCGCTCTCGGGCCTCGGCCCGCTGCTTCTATCTCCGCCGTTTTCGGTCTTCTGCTGTGCGGGAAAAGTTAGGAAAAGCAAGGCAAAGCAGCACCTCCTTCCCCCACTTCACCGAACTCCCACACTCACCAAACTCGCAAGCTGTCTCACTCTGTGCCCGCCGCACTCGGGGTTAAGGACATCTCCTCCGGGCTGGAGAAGAAGTTGGAGTGGGAGGGGGAGGATCCAGTTGTCGTGGTCCACGTAGGTACCAACGACAGAGGTAGGACCGAGAAAGAGGTTCTGCTGAGAGAGTTTGAGCAACCAGGGACTAAATTAAAAAGCAGAACCGCAAAGGTGATAATCTCTGGATTATTACCTGAGCCACGAGCAAATTGGCACAGGGTAAATCAGATCAGGGAGGTGAATGCGTGGCTCAAAGATTGGTGTGGGAGAAGTGGGTTTCGATTCATGGGGCACTGGGACCAGTACTGGGGAAAGAGGGAGCTGTTCCGTCAGGACGGACTACACCTGAACCATGCTGGGACCAGAGTTCTAGCAAATCGAATAACTAGGGAGGTGGCTAGGGCTTTAAACTAAATAAGGCGGGGGAGAGGGAAATCTATAACGCTAAAGAGAAAAGACAAGGGAGCCGTGCAGGAACGTGATTGGGGTAAGGATGACCAGATTGTGTCAGGAAGGGACAGAGCGTACAAACAAAAGAGCCCACCAACAAATAGGGTCCGGGTAAGAAGAAATGGTGGTAAGGCAAATAAGGCCATAGTACAAAAAAATGTTAAGATGTCTAAAAATGTTAAAAAGACAAATCTAAAGGCACTGTATCTGAATGCACGAAGCATTCGTAATAAGGTAAATGAATTAACAGCGCAAGTAGATGTAAACGGATATGATATAATTGCGATTACGGAGACATGGCCTCAGGGTGACCAAGGCTGGGAGCTGAATATCCAAGGGTATTCGATATTTGGGAAGGACAGGCAAAAAGGAAAAGGAGGTGGGGTGGGGTTGTTAGTAAAGGATGAAATCAGAGCAATAGTGAGAAAGGACGTTGGCTCAGAAAATCAAGATGTAGAATCAGTCTGGGTGGAGTTAAGAAGCACCAAGGGGCAGAAAACACCGGTGGGAGTTGTCTATAGGCCTCCAAACAGTAGTGGTAATGTAGGGGAGGGCATCAAACAGGAAATTAGAGATGCGTGTAACAAGGGTACGACAGTAATCATGGGTGACTTTAATCTACATATAGACTGGCCAAACCAAATTAGCAATAATACTGTGGAGGATGAATTCCTGGAGTGTGTACGAGATGGTTTTTTAGACCAGTACGTTGAGGAGCCAACCAGGGAACAGGCTATCCTAGATTGGGTATTGTGCAATGAGTAGGGGTTAATTAATAATCTTGTTGTCCAGGGTCCTTTGGGGAAGAGTGACCATAACATTGAATACAGGAGTTGGGATGTCTTGTTGAAGTTGTACAAGACAATAGTAAGGCCACACTTGGAATACTGTGTACAGTTCTGGTCACCCTATTATAGAAAGGATATTATTAAACTAGAAAGAGTGCAGAAAAGATTTACTAGGATGCTACCGGGACTTGATGGTTTGACTTATAGGGAGAGGTTGGATAGACTGAGACTTTTTTCCCTGGAGAGTAGGAGGTTTAGGGGTGATCTTATAGAAGTCTATAAAATAATGAGGGGCATAGATAAGGTCGATAGTCAAAATCTTTTCCCAAAGGTAGGGGAGTCTATAACGAGGGGGCATAGATTTAAGGTGAGAGGGGAGAGATACAAAAGGGTCCAGAGGGGCAATTTTTTTCACTCAAAGGGTGGTGAGTGTCTGGAACGAGCTGCCAGAGGCAGTAGTAGAGGCGGGTACAATTTTTGTCTTTTAAAAAGCATTTGGACAGTTACATGGGTAAGATGGGTATAGAGGGATATGGGCCAAGTGCAGGCAATTGGGACTAGCTTAGTGGTATAAACTGGGCGACATGGACATGTTGGGCCGAAGGGCCTGTTTCCATGTTGTAAACTTCTATGACTCTATAACATGATAGAATTCTTCATTAAGATGGAAAGTGAAGTCGTCCAATCCGAAACTAGGGTCCGAAATCTAAACAAAGGAAACTACGAAGGTATGAGGAGTGAGTTGACTATGATAGATTGGGAAGCTTCATTAAAAGGCATGACGGTGGATAGGCAACGGCTAACATTTAAGGAACGAATGCATGAATTGCAACAATTATACATTCCTTTCTGGCGCAAAAACACAAAAGGAAAAGCGGCCCAACCACGGTTAACAAAAGAAATTAAGGATAGTGTTCGATCCAAAGAGGAGTCATATCAAGTTGCCAGAAAAAGTAGCAAGCCTGAGGATTGGGAGCAGTTTAGAATTCAGGAAAAAAGGACCAAGAGATTGATTAAGAGGGGAAAAATATGAGAGTAAACTTGCAAGGGACATAAAAGTGAACTGTAAAAGCTTCGACAAGTATGTAAAAAGATAAAGATTAGTGAAGACAAATGTAGGTCCCTTACAGTCAGAAACGGGAGAATTTATAATGGGGATCAGGGAAATGGCAGAGCAATTAAACACATACTTTGGTTCTGTCTTCACGGAAGAGGACACAAATAATGTCCCAGAAATGCTAGGTAGAAGGAGCTAGGTAGATTTCTAGGCACAAAAGGCATCAAGGGGTATGGGGAGAGAGCGGGAATATGGTATTGAGAGAGAGGACCAGCCATGATCATATTGAATGGCGGAGCAGGCTCGAAGGGCCGAATGGCCTACTCCTGCTCCTAGTTTCTATGTTTCTATGCTGGGGAAGCTTTTAGAAACGATAATCCGGGACAGAATTAACAGTCACTTGGACGAGTGTGGATTGTTTAGGGAAAGCCAGCCCGGATTTGTTAAAGGCAAATCGTGTTTAACTAACCTGATAGGGTTTTTTTGATGAGGTAACAGAGAGGGTCGATAAGGGCAATGCGGTGGATGTGGTGTATATGGACTTTCAAAAGGCGTTTGATAAAGTGCCGCATAATAGGCTTATCATCAAGATTGAAGCCCATGGAATAAAGGGGGCAGTAGCAGCATGGATACAGAATTGGCTAAGGGACAGGAAACAGAGAGTAGTGGTGAACGGTTGTTTTTCGGACTGGAGGGAGGTGTACAGTGGTGTTCCCCAGGGGTCGGTGCTGGGACCACTGCTTTTCTTGATATATATTAATGACTTGGACTTGGGTGTACAGGGCACAATTTCAAAATTTGCAGATGACACAAAACTCGGAAGTGTAATGAACAGTGAGGAGGATAGTGATAGACTTCAAGAGGATATAGACAGGCTGGTGGAATGGGCGGACACGAGGCAGATGAGATTTAACACAGAAAAACACGAAGTGATACATTTCAGTAGGAAGAACGAGGAGAGGCAATATAAACTAGAGGGCACAACTCTAAAAGGGGTACAGGAACAGAGAGATCTGGGGGTATACGTACACAAATCATTGAAGGTGGCAGGGCAGGTTGAGAAAGCGGTTAAAAAAGCAGACGGGATCCTGGGCTTTATAAATAGCGGCATAGAGCACAAAAGCAAGGAAGTCATGATGAACCTTTATAAAACACTGGTTCGGCCACAACTGGAGTATTGTGTCCAGTTCTGGGCACCGCACTTTAGGAAAGATGTGAAGGCCTTAGAGAGGGTGCAGAAGAGATTTACTAGAATGATTCCAGGGATGAGAGACTTTAGTTACGTGGATAGACTGGAGAAGCTGGGGTTGTTCTCCTTGGGACAGAGACGGTCGCGAGGAGATTCGATCGAGGTATTCAAAATCATGAAGGGTCTAGGCAGAGTAGATGGAGAGAAACTCTTCCCATTGGCGGAAGGGTCAAGAACCAGAGGACGTTGATTTAAGGCAATTGGCAAAAGAACCAAAGGCGACATGAGGAGAAACTTTATTACCCAGCGAGTGGTTAGGATCTGGAATGCACTGCCCGAGGGGGAGGTGGAGGCAGATTCAATCATGGCCTTCAAAAGGGAACTGGATAAGTACTTGAAAGGAAAAGAATTTGCAGGGGCTACGGAGAAAGGGCGGGGGAGTGGGACGAGCTGGATTGCTCGTGCATAGAGCCGGCACGGACTCGATGGGGCGAAAGGCCTCCTTCGGTGCTGTAACCTTTCTATGATTATTTACTCACCTTCAGAAAGGGAAGTATATTCTCTTTCGATATTGGCTTGAGAGGCTTTCTGGATTTCCCACGTTGTTTCGAAGTCATGATTCTGTTAGCAGTGTAATAACGACAGACTGTACGATCCCTGCAAGGCAATGATTAGTCACCATGAGCCATGTACAGCCCTTCAAATCGTGAAACCCCCTCGATTAGATCACCCCTTAATCCTCTCCGCTCGAGGGAACACAAGCCTGGCAGCCGGTCCTCGTAATTCAACTCCTTTTAGCCCTCCCCGCTGTCCTAAATTATAACAGATCACAAAGTAGACTTTAAAAAACAGGGAACCTGAT
Source organism: Heptranchias perlo (assembly GCF_035084215.1). Classification (NCBI taxonomy): domain Eukaryota; kingdom Metazoa; phylum Chordata; class Chondrichthyes; order Hexanchiformes; family Hexanchidae; genus Heptranchias; species Heptranchias perlo. The sequence continues at coordinate 24,134 of NW_027139895.1, read as the reverse complement.
ATTTTCGCAGAGTTGTCCCTTGTTCCCCTGTAGTCCTTGCAATGATTCACCGGATGTACTGGTTCCCCTGAGGCCACTGAGGGATTAAACCATGGTAGGGGCGGCCGAAACAGAGATTCGAAGAAACAAAATAGCTTTGCCAATCGCCTCAGGAAATGGTTGGGACTCGATGCCCATCTGAATTATCTAGAATTCGCGGGTTGGACAATGAGGGTGTTAAGATATTTCTACCTTGCGCTAGACTTCGGTGGGAGGGGGGCCAGGAATCGTGGTATAGCCATTAATCTCCGCTCTTCCAACTCCCCGCCCCCCGAGGCCCTTATTCCTAGTTCTGTCTCCGAGGATGACCAAACCCAGATGGATCTCCATGTTCTCCCCCTCCCACCCCAAAATCGAGCGCCAAAAAAAACTAATCTCGCCACGTAGCCAGGGTAAAACCTCAAAGCTCTCGTCGCCTACCCCGACAAACGATGAACAAGAAAGGAAGCCGTCGTGCGTTTCGGTGACTTGCGCTTGAGAAGGCGTCTGCAGCAGAACCGCGAATGGTTTCACGAGAGGGTTGAGACTCCCAGTGTATTACGTGGCCTAAAGGGGTTTGGTCCACAGGCAGTAAGGACAGCGCATGCGCAGTGCACACCAAGTCTGAAAAAACGTTTTACAGCTGTGCTCAAAAAAAAAAAACAGCAGTAACGACGACACTGCCATCTGCTGGTATAGGAACATGAGAAATGGGAGCAGGAGAAGGCCATTCGGCCCCTCGAGCCTGCTCCGCCAGTCAATCAGATCATGGCCGGTCTTCGACCTCAACTCCGCTTTCCCGCCCGATCCCTTGATCCCCCGAGAGACCAAAAATCCATCCATCTCAGCCTTGAATATACTCAACGACTGAGCATCCACAGCCCTCTGGGGTGGAGAATTCCAAAGATTCACCACCCTCTGAGTGAAGAAATTCCTCCTCATCTCAGTCTAGGATGGCCGACCCCTTATCCTGAGACTGCGCCCCCTGGTTCCAGACTCTCCAGCCCGGGGGAAACAGCCTCTCAGCATCTACCCTGTCAAGCCCCCTCAGAATCTTATCTGTTTCAATGAGATCGCCTCTCATTCTTCTAAACTCCAGAGAGTATCGGCCCATTCTACTCAACCTCTCCTCATAGGACAACCCTCTCATCCCAGGAATCAATCTAGTGAACCTTCGTTGCACCGCCTCTAAGGCAAGTCTATCCTTCCTTAGATAAGGAGACGAAAACTGTGCACAGTACTCCAAGTGAGGTCTCTCCAAAGCCCTGTACAATTGTAGTAAGACTTCCTTACTCTTGTATTCCAACCCCCATGCAATAAAGGCCAACATACCATTTGTCTTTCTCGTTGCTTGCTGTACCTGCATGTTAACTTTCTGTGTTTCTTGTACCAGGACACCCAAATCTCTCTGAACACCAACATTTAATAGTTTCTCACCATTTAAAAAATATTCTGTTTTTCTATTCTTCCCACCAAAGTGAATAACCTCACATTTCCCCACATTATACTCCATCTGCCACCTTCTTGCCCACTCACTTAACCTGTCTATATCCCTTTGCAGACTCTCTGCGTCCTCCTCACTGCTTACTCTCCCACCTAGCTTTGTATCGTCAGCAAACTTGGAGACATTACACTCGGTCCCTTCATCCAAGTCATTAATATCGATTGTAAATAGCTGAGGCTCCGAGCACTGATCTTGTGGTACCCCACTAGTTACAGCCCGCCGACCGAGAGAATGACCCGTTTATCCCTACTCTCTGTTTCCTGTCCGTTAATCAATCCTCTATCCATGTTAATATATTACCCCCAATCCCATGAGTCCTTATCTTGTGTAACAACCTTTTATGTGGCACCTTATCGAATGCCTTTTGAAAATCCAAATATACAACATCCACTGGTTCCCCTTTATCCACCCTGCTAGTTACACCCTCAAAAAACTCTCATAAATTTGTCAAACTCAGTATCCCAGTTCATCCTTTGACAATCACGGGGACATGCACTGGGGCCCTCCACCCCACTCTCTCCCTCCCCACCCAGCCCATAATTTAGTAAAACGTCCCAAGGCGCTTGACAGGAACAATTATCAAACGAAATTTGACACCGAGCCCCATGAGGAGATATTCGGACAGGAGAGCAAAAGCTCGGGCAAAGAGGGAGGTTTTAAGGAGCGTCTTAATGGAGGAGGAGGGAGAGAGACGGAGAGGTTTAGGGAGGGAATTCCAGAGCTCAGGGGCCCCAGGCAGCTGAAGGCACGGCCGCCAATGGTGGAGCGATGGGAATCGGGGAGGATGGACAAGAGGCCGGAATTGGAGGAGGGCAGAGATCTCGGAGGGTCGTAGGGGGCTGGAGGAGGTTACAGAGATAGGGGGGCGAGGGGCCATGGAGGGATTTGAACAGGAGGATGAGAATTTTAAAATCGAGGCGTTCCGGACCGGGAGCCAATGTGGGTCCAGCGAGCACAGTGGGGTGAGGGTGTGAACGGGACTCGGTGCGAGTTAGGATACGGGAGTGGGGGGCAGCAGGAGTTTTGGATGAGCTGATGTTTATGGTGGGTAATTGATGGAGATAGATTGCTATGATCAGTCGATGATTCCATTATCTAGCTTCTCGACCCCTCCACTGTCTCTGATTCGTCACACTGCTTGTCCGACATCCAATACTGGTTGAGCAAAAATTTCCTCCAGCTAAATATTGGGAAGACCGAAGTCATCGTCTCCGGGCCCCCCACCGCAAACTCCGTTCCCTCTCCACGACTCCGTCCCTCTCCCCGGCCACTGTCTGAGGCTGAACCAGACTGTTCGCAACCTTGGCGTCCTATTTGTCCCCGAGATGAGCTTCTGACCCCATATCCCCTCCATCGCCAAGTCCGCCCACTTCCACCTCCCGTAACATCGTCCGTCTCCGCCCCCTGCCTCAGCTCATCTGCTGCCGAAAACCCTCGTCCGTGCCTTTGTTACCTCCAGACTGGACTGTTCCCAATGCTCTCCTGGCCGGTCTCCAACCTCCCCACCCTCAGTAACCATCAACTCATCTGATGCCCCCCCCGAATATCCTAACTCGCACCGAGTCCCGTTCACCTCTCACCCCCCGTGCTCGCTGGACCCACATTGGCTCCCGGTCCTGGGAACGCCTCGATTTCAAATTCTCATCCTTTGTGTTCAAATCCCTCCATGGCCCTCGTTCCCCCCCGCCCTCCCTATCTCTGTAACCTCCGAGATCTCTGCCCTCCTCCAATTCCGGCCTCTTGTCCATCCCCCTCGATTCCCATCGCTCCACCATTGGCGGCCGTGCCTTCAGCTGCCTGGGGCCCCCGAGCTCTGGAATTCCCTCCCTAAACCTCTCCGCCTCTCTCTCCCTCCTCCTTTAGGACGCTCCTTAAAACCTCCCTCTTTGCCCGAGCTTTTGGTCACCTGTCCTGATATCTCCTCGTGGGGCTCGGTGTCAAATTTTGTCCGACAATCGTTCCTGTGAAGGGGCCTCGGGACGTTTTAAAGGGGCCGTAGAAACGGGAGTTGCTTTTATTGTATCTTGCGAGCCAGACGGACCTTGGTGACTTTTGATTCCTGCAATTCCTAATGGCAGGAGATGATGGAGCGGATTAAATCCGGAGAGCTAATTTTTACCAGGCAGATTAGAGTATTTTCTCAATGACGAGAAGCCAGGAACCGTGGAGGAGCAGAGAGCTTTAGAGGTCCCAGTACAGAAATCACTAAATGCTAGGTGTGAAAGAATAATTATAAAGGGAATTGGGATTTTTGGCATTTATCTCGAGAGGGTTGGAATACAGAGGGGAGGAAGTTATGATCCAGTTTATATAAAGCTCTGCTCAGACCCCCATCTGGAGGAGCTGCGTCCAGTCCTGGGCACCGTCCCCTCAGGAAGGATGTATCGGCCCCTCAGAGGGGGTGCGGCCCAGAATGATCCCCGGGGCTACAAGGTTAAATCCCGAGGAGGGGTCGCACAGACCGACCGGAGCTTGTATTCCCTCGAGTGTAGAAGATTGAGGGGTGATCTAATCGAGGGGTTTGAGATGATTGAAGGATTCGATAGGGTCGATGGAGAGAGACTATTCCCTCTGGTCGGGGGGAGAGTCCAGAACAAGGGGGCAGAATCTTA
>NW_027139895.1:0-15000 GCF_035084215.1 Heptranchias perlo | reverse complement strand
CGTTTCTCCCTCTCTCTGTCCATCCTCTCTCTGTCTCTCACACTGTGTCTATCTCTCCCTCTCTCTCTCTCTCTCTGTCCCCCTCTCCGTCTGTGTCTCTCTGCCTCTGTTTCTCCCTCTCTATGTCCATCCCTCTCTCTGTCTCTTCCTCTCTCTCACTCTATCTATCTCTCCCTCTTTCTCTCTCTCTCTCTCTCACACCCTTTCTCTCTCTCTCTCTCTCTCTCTCCTTCTCTCCCTCTCCCTCTGTTTCTCCCTCTCTCTGTCCATCCCTCTCTCTGTCTCTCACTCTGTGTCTGTCTATCTCTTTTTCTCTCTCTCTATCCCTCTCTCCGTCTGTCTCTTTCTCCCCCCTCCCTCTTTCTCCCCCCTCCCTCTTTCTCCCCCCTCCCTCTTTCTCCCCCTCCTCCCACTTTCTCCCCCCTCCCTCTTTCTCCCCTCTCCCTCTTTCTCCCCCCTCCCTCTTTCTCCCCCCTCCCTCTTTCTCCCCCCTCCCTCTTTCTCCCCCCTCCCTCTTTCTCCCCCCTCCCTCTTTCTCCCCCCTCCCTCTTTCTCCCCCCTCCCTCTTTCTCCCCTCTCCCTCTTTCTCCCCCCTCCCTCTTTCTCCCCCCTCCCTCTTTCTCCCCCCTCCCTCTTTCTCCCCCCTCCCTCTTTCTCCCCCCTCCCTCTTTCTCCCCTCTCCCTCTCTCGGTCCCGTCCCTCTCTCCGTCTGTCCGTCCCTCTCTCCGTCTGTCCGTCCCTCTCTCCGTCTCTCCCTCCCTCTCTCCGTCTCTCCCTCCCTCTCTCCGTCTCTCCCTCCCTCTCTCCGTCTCTCCCTCCCTCTCTCCGTCTCTCCCTCCCTCTCTCCGTCTCTCCCTCCCTCTCTCCGTCTCTCCCTCCCTCTCTCCGTCTCTCCCTCCTTCTCTCCGTCTCTCCCTCCCTCTCTCCGTCTCTCCCTCCCTCTCTCCGTCTCTCCCTCCCTCTCTCCGTCTCTCCCTCCCTCTCTCCGTCTCTCCCTCCCTCTCTCCGTCTCTCCCTCCCTCTCTCCGTCTCTCCCTCCCTCTCTCCGTCTCTCCCTCCCTCTCTCCGTCTCTCCCTCCCTCTCTCCGTCTCTCCCCTCCCTCTCTCTCTCTCTCTCTCCCTCCCTCTCACTCTGTGTCTCTCTCCCTCCCTCTCACTCTGTGTCTCTCTCCCTCCCTCTCACTCTGTGTCTCTCTCCCTCCCTCTCACTCTGTGTGTCTCTCTCCCTCCCTCTCACTCTGTGTGTCTCTCTCCCTCCCTCTCACTCTGTGTGTCTCTCTCCCTCCCTCTCACTCTGTGTGTCTCTCTCCCTCCCTCTCACTCTGTGTGTCTCTCTCCCTCCCTCTCACTCTGTGTGTCTCTCTCCCTCCCTCTCACTCTGTGTGTCTCTCTCCCTCCCTCTCACTCTGTGTGTCTCTCTCCCTCCCTCTCACACCCTTTCTCGTTCTCTCTTCTCCCTCTCTCTTTCTTTCCCCGTTGTCCAGCGGTTGAAGAAATGACCTCTCGTTCTCCCTTTCTCCCGCAGGGATTGGGAGCTACCAGCCCTCCAACGGTGAGCGTATCCTTGCAAACTTCACCACCTACTGACCCGGAGCACGGAGGAGGGGGGAGCCATGTTGGGAGGACGAGGACAAGGGGCAGGGGAGCTGGGGGGGGCGGGGAGATCGTTGGGAAGGCCGGGACACCCACCCTCCCCCGGTTGCCCGTTCCAACCCATCTCCCGCATGTCGAGCCGCGGACTTGCGGCCGAGGTAATTCCTCGGGGGGGCGGGGACGGACTCCATCCCCGTCCGTCGCCAAGGACTCTCCGGTTTCATCTCCTGCACCGACTCGAGCTCGTCTGGAACTTCCCCCCCCTCTGTAATATCCTCCGTCTCCGCTCCCCGCCTCAGCTCATCTGCTGCTGAAACCCTCGTCCGTGTCACCTTCCCGACACTCTCCTGCTCCGGCCTCCCATCTTCCACCCTCGGTAACCATCTGCCGCTCCCCCCTCGTATCCTAACTCGCACCGAGTCCCGTTCACCCACCACTGCCCCGTGCTCGCTGGACCCACGTTGGCTCCCAGTCCGGCAACCCCTTTAAAATTCTCCTCCTCCTGTTCAAACCCCCTCCGTGGCCCTCGTTGCGCCCTCTCCCCTCCCTCCCTATCTCTGTGTAACCTCCTCCAGCCCCCTACAACCCTCCAAGATCTCGGCGCTCCTCCAATTCTGGCTCCCCCCCACGATTCCCATCGCTCCGCCATTGGCGGCCGTGCCTTCAGCTGCCTGGGCCCTGAGCTCTGGAATTCCCTCCCTAAACCTCTCCGCCCCTCTCTCCCTCCTCCTTTATGACGCTCCTTAAAACCTCCCTCTTCGCCCGAGCTAAAGGAAAAGAACATGTCTCGTCGCTGGACGCTGTGGACATCCTGAGTGTGGGCAGGCTCGACGGACTGCCTGGTCTTTTCCGGCCGCTCAGTCTTACGTTTGTCGACTCTCCTACTTTGTTGATAATTTGCCTCGTGTCGCGGGCAGAACGTTTAATTGTGAATCTGTATAATCCCACATCAATTTCCTGCTTCCAGAAAGCACAATACGTCCGCAGATGTTTCTCAACTGATTAAAATTCTCCGCATGTAGACGCACTGGAATGTCTTTTTAATTATTGCCTAAACTGCCTTTAAATCAGTCTTAATTCTCTCTCTCTCTCTCTCTCTCTCTCTCCTCCTTTGAGACGCTGCCTCTTGGCCCGAGCTTTTGCTCTCCTGTCCGAACATCTCCTCACGTGGCCCGGTGTCGAATTGTAGTCCGATTTACGCTCCTGTGAAGCGCCTCTGGACGTCTCACTACGTTAAAGGTGCTGTGTAAACGGGGGTCATTGTTGCTTGGGGTTGGGAGATATTACATTTTGGCGGGAAGGATAAGGAGGCCACGCACTGCTGGAATAATCAGTCTAAATGGGGTCGAGGAGCAGAGGGATCTGGGGGTACAGATACACAAATCACTAAAAGCAACGACGCAGGTTAATAAGGCCAGAAAAAAAGGCAAATCAAACACGGGTTCATTTCTGGAGGGATAGAATTGAAAAGCAGAGAAGTTATGTTAAACTTGTATAGAACCTTGGTTAGACCACACTGTGCGCAGTTCTGGTCTCCATATACCTTGGTTAGACCACACTTGGAGCACTGTACACAGTTCCGGTCTCCATATACCTTGGTTAGACCACACTTGGAGCACTGTACACAGTTCTGGTCTCCATATACCTTGGTTAGACCACACTTGGAGCACTGTGCACAGTTCTGGTCTCCGTATACCTTGGTTAGACCACACTCGGAGCACTGTGCACAGTTCCGGTCTCCATATACCTTGGTTAGACCGCACTTGGAGCACTGTGCGCAGTTCTGGTCTCTATATACCTTGGTTAGACCACACTCGGAGCACTGTGCGCAGTTCTGGTCTCCATATACCTTGGTTAGACCACACTCGGAGCACTGTGCACAGTTCTGGTCTCCATATACCTTGGTTAGACCACACTCGGAGCACTATGCGCAGTTCTGGTCTCCATATACCTTGGTTAGACCACACTTGGAGCACTGTGCACAGTTCTGGTCTCCATATACCTTGGTTAGACCACACTTGGGGCACTGTGCACAGTTCTGGTCTCCGTATACCTTGGTTAGACCACACTTGGAGCACTGCGCACAGTTCTGGTCTCCATATACCTTGGTTGGACCACACTTGGAGCACTGTGCACAGTTCTGGTCTCCATATACTTTGGTTAGACCACACTCGGAGCACTGTGCACAGTTCTGGTCTCCATATACCTTGGTTGGACCACACTTGGAGCACTGTGCACAGTTTCTGGTCTCCATATACTTTGGTTAGACCACACTTGGGGCACTGTGCACAGTTCTGGTCTCTATATACCTTGGTTAGACCACACTCGGAGCACTGTGCGCAGTTCTGGTCTCCATATACCTTGGTTAGACCACACTTGGAGCACTGCGCACAGTTCTGGTCTCCATATACCTTGGTTGGACCACACTTGGAGCACTGTGCACAGTTCTGGTCTCCATATACTTTGGTTAGACCACACTTGGAGCACTGTGCACAGTTCTGGTCTCCATATACCTTGGTTAGACCACACTTGGAGCACTGCGCACAGTTCTGGTCTCCATATACTTTGGTTAGACCACACCCGGAGCACTGCACAGTTCTGGTCTCCATATACCTTGGTTAGACCGCACCTGGAGCACTGTGCACAGTTCTGGTCTCCATATACCTTGGTTAGACCACACTCGGAGCACTGTGCACAGTTCTGGTCTCCATATACCTTGGTGAGACCACACTCGGAGCACTGCGCACAGTTCTGGTCTCCATATACCTTGGTTAGACCACACTCGGAGCACTGCGCACAGTTCTGGTCTCCATATACCTTGGTGAGACCACACTCGGAGCACTGTGCACAGTTCTGGTCTCCGTATACCTTGGTTAGACCTCACTTGGAGCACTGTGCACAGTTCTGGTCTCCATATACCTTGGTTAGACCACACCTGGAGCACTGTGCACAGTTCTGGTCTCCATATACCTTGGTTAGACCACACTCGGAGCACTGTGCACAGTTCTGGCCTCCGTATACCTTGGTTAGACCTCACTTGGAGCACTGTGCACAGTTCTGGTCTCCATATACCTTGGTTAGACCGCACCTGGAGCACTGTGCACAGTTCTGGTCTCCATATACCTTGGTTAGACCACACTCGGAGCACTGTGCACAGTTCTGGTCTCCATATACCTTGGTGAGACCACACTTGGAGCACTGTGCACAGTTCTGGTCTCCATATACCTTGGTTAGACCACACTTGGAGCACTGTGAACAGTTCCGGTCCTCATATACCTTGGTTAGACCACACTCGGAGCACTGTGCACAGTTCTGGTCTCCGTATACCTTGGTTAGACCTCACTTGGAGCACTGTGCACAGTTCTGGTCTCCATATACCTTGGTTAGACCGCACCTGGAGCACTGTGCACAGTTCTGGTCTCCATATACCTTGGTTGGACCACACTCGGAGCACTGTGCACAGTTCTGGTCTCCATATACCTTGGTGAGACCACACTTGGAGCACTGTGCACAGTTCTGGTCTCCATATACCTTGGTGAGACCACACTTGGAGCACTGTGCACAGTTCTGGTCTCCATATACCTTGGTGAGACCACACTTGGAGCACTGTGAACAGTTCCGGTCTCCATATACCTTGTTTAGACCACACTCGGAGCACTGTGCACAGTTCTGGTCTCCATATCATAAAAAGAATATAGAGGCACTGGAGAAGGTGCAAAAAAGATTTACAAGGATGATCCCAGAACTGAGAGGTTTATAACTATCAGGAAAGATTGAACAGGCTGGGGCTCTTTTCTCTAGAAAAGAGAAGACTGAGGGGTGACCTGATCGAGGTCTTTAAGATTATGAAAGGGTTCGATAGGGTAGACGTAGAGAAGATATTTCCACTTGTGGGGGAGACGAGAACTAGGGGGCCATAAATATAAGACAATCACTAATAAATCCAATCGGGAATTCAGGAGAAACTTCTTTCCCCAGAGAGCGGTGGGAATGTGGAACTCGCTCCCACAAGGAGTAGTTGAGGTGAATAGTGGAGATGGATTTATGGGGAAGCTCGATAAACACACGAGGGAGAAAGGGATAGAAGGAGATGGGGAGAGGGTGAGATGGAGTAGGGAGGGAGGGGGCTCGTGTGGAGCACAAACACCGGGATAGACCGGGTGGGCCGTTAACTCAATGTAATTTGCTTCACCTGGGCCCCCCCTTCGAAGGTTCTTTCCAGTGGGATGCAAAGGACCTCCCAGCCGAAGGATTCTCGGTCAGTTTGGTGACCTCCCACAACACGGATGTTAATCCGCCTTACCTCGGGGAGCATACAATGCTCCAGAACGACACACAATGTTCCCGGGCGGTTGCCATGGTCCCAGCGGCCAGATCACTCCATCTGCGACTCAGACAATGGAGATCAAAGCTCGACCTGGATGTGTGGGGCGTCTTTTCTCAAGACACCGGTGAGGGACTCGATGGAAAAGGATTTGATTAATAGCTGGTCAAAGCTAATCCAGCCTTTTACATTGTCCCACTGACTTCCCCCACACCCCAGTCTTTGACCCGCTGAATGACCAGTTACCTGGAGGGACCCAGAGAACGCACAGGATTATGTTGCGTCTCCGACAGACGGGAAAGATCCCACGGCCCACGATTGGAAGAAGAGCAGGGGGGAGTTCTCCCCGGGGTCCTGGGCCCCGATATTTATCCCTCGACCGACATCACTAAAAAAAAAACCAGATGATCTGGGTCATTTATCACGTTGCTGTTTGTGGGATCTTGCTGTGCGCAAATCGGCTGCTGCGTTTCCCACATTACAACAGTGAGCACACCTCAAAAAAAGTCCTTCATTGGCCGTGAAGCTTTGGGATGTCCTGAGGTGGTGAAAGGGGCTGGAGAGATGGGAGATCTCTCTCTCTCTCTCTCTGTCACCCTCTCTCGCTCTCACTCTTTCAGTCTATCTCTTTCCCTCTCTCACGCTCTCCCTCTCTCTTCTCCATCTCTCTCCTTCTATCTCTCTCTCTCTCTGTCTCTCTCTCTCTGTGTCTCCCTCTCTATCTCTCTCTCTTCTCTCACTGTCTCTCTGTCTCTCTCTCCCTCTCTCTGTGTGTGTCTCCTTCTGTCTCTCTCCCTCTCTCTCTCCCCCCTCTCTCTCCCTCTCTCTCTCCCTATCTCTATCTCTCGCTCTCTCTTTCCCCCCTCCCTCTGCCCCTCCCCCTCTTTCTCTCTCTCTCCCTCTCTCTCTCTCTCTCCCCCCTCCCTCTTTCTCTCTCTCCCCCTCTTTCTCTCTCTCCCCCTCCCTCTCTCTCCCCCTCCCTCTCTCTCACTCTACCTTCCCTCCTTCCAACAATACAACAGAAAGACTCAAAACCAAACATAGAATCTTAGAACCATACAGCACAGAACGAGGCCACTCGGTCCATCGTGCCTGTGCTAGCTCTGAGAGAGCTCTCCAATCAGTCCCACTGCCCCCTGCTCTTTCCCCCATCGCCCTGTAAATTTTCCCCCTTCGAGTATTCCCCCTTTTGAAAGTTATTATTGAATCTGTTCCCACCGCCCTTTCAGGGAGCGAATTCCAGATCATCGCGACTCACTGCGTAAAAAAACATTCTCCTCATCTCCCCCTCTTTCCCCGATTATCTTAAATCTGCGTCCTCTGGTTCCCCGACCCTCCTGCCCACTGGGAAACACTCTCTCCTTATTCACTCGATCGAAACCCCTCCTGATTTCAAACCCCTCGATTAAATCTCCCCTCAACCTTCTCCCATTCTTCCGTCATTTTGAATTAAAGTCTGTTTTCCAGCATCAGGACATTATCCCATCGCCCACCGTACTGCGCGTCTGGTCCCCGTCTCGAGACGTTGCCCATGCTCGTTTAGTGAGACCAACGCACTGACCTGGTCCCCCATTCATTCACTCATAACCAGAGCTAGGATGTAATGATCAGACGCCAGGGCCCGTTGCTGGGAAGGAGCTGAAGAGGAGGGTGACAGAGTGGGGAACTCTCAACTCTGCCTGCCAACCGGTCTATCGGTTGGTTAAAGTAACCTCACCATTGTGGTTTGCAGTTCCTGATATGAGAGAGAGTGGGAGTGGGAGAGGGAGAGACAGAGAGAGAGGGGGAGAGAGGGATAGAGAGAGAGGGGGAGAGGGGAGAGGGATAGAGAGAGAGATGGGGGATAGAGAGGCAGAGAGAGGGATGGAGGGACAGAGAGAGAGGGGGACAGAGAGAAAGAGAGGGAGAGAAAGAGAGGGACACGGGGAGAGAGGCAGAGAGAGAGGGACAGAGAGAGTGGGAGAGAAAGAGAAGGGAGAGAGAGAGGGAGGGACAGAGAGAAAAGGGGAGAGGGAGAGGCAGAGAGAGAGATGGTCAGAGAGGCAGAGAGAGAGAATTGGAGAGAGACAGAGGAGAGAGAGGGACAGAGACAGACCAAAGGCAGAGACGGGGAGGAAAGACACAGAGACAGAACAAGAGAGGGAGACAATAGGAGTGATAGAGAGGGAGAGAGACAATGGAGAGAAAGACAGCGACAGAGCGAGAGAGATAGAGACAATGGAAGAGATAAAGGGGGAGAGAGATAGATGGAGATAGAGAGAGAGAGATAGAGACAATGGAAGAGATAGAGGGGGAGAGAGACAGACGGAGATAGAGAGAGAGAGAGATGGAGAGATAGCGATGGAGAGAGGGAGGGAGCGAGCGAGAGAGGGATGGAGCGAGAGAGGGAGAGAGAGAGAGAGAGACAGAGACAATGGAAGAGATAGAGGGGGGAGAGAGGACAGACGGAAGATAGAGAGAGAGATGGAGAGATAGCGATGGAGAGAGGGATGGAGCGAGCGAGAGAGGGATGGAGCGAGAGAGGGAGAGAGAGAGAGAGAGACAGAGACAATGGAAGAGATAGAGGGGGAGAGAGACAGACGGAGATAGAGAGAGAGATGGAGAGATAGCGATGGAGAGAGGGATGGAGCGAGGCGAGAGAGGGATGGAGCGAGAGAGGGAGAGAGAGAGAGAGAGAGACAGAGACAATGGAAGAGATAGAGGGGGAGAGAGACAGACGGAGATAGAGAGAGAGATGGAGAGATAGCGATGGAGAGAGGGATGGAGCGAGCGAGAGAGGGATGGAGCGAGAGAGGGAGAGAGAGAGGAGAGAGAGACAGAGACAATGGAAGAGATAGAGGGGGAGAGAGACAGACGGAGATAGAGAGAGAGATGGAGAGATAGCGATGGAGAGAGGGATGGAGGGAGAGGGATGGAGCGAGAGAGGGATGGAGCGAGAGAGGGAGAGAGAGAGAGAGACAGCGAGTGTGTTGAGTGTGAACAAACTCCCCATCGTAGTTTGCAGTTCCAAAGGAGGTTCCTCCCCCCTGCCAATTGGTGAAGAGCCTCCTGTCACCTGGCCAGTTGTGTTGAAGGATATATAACTGTGTCGTGGAGATGGGATTCCAGCCTGTTCCAGCGAGGAGGTGACGATGTCAGGCCTGAATATCCTGCTCCTCCTTTTGCCCCTCGTCTCCCGGTGTCTCTCCGAGCAATGTTTGTAAGTTCCTTTCAGTTTACAGGGGGTTGGGACCCTCGCGGAGGGGGGATGGCGGAAGGGTTGGATTTGATGCATCAAAACGAGCAGCCGTCAGGACCTCTCACTGCCAGCAAGATCTCACTGGACAGGGTTAGAACTGGGTCAGAGTCTGAACTGGGACAGGGTCTGAACTGGGACAGGAGCAGGGTCAGAACTGGGACAGGAGCAGGGTCAGAACTGGGACAGGAGCAGGGTCAGAACTGGGACAGGAGCAGGGGTCAGAACTGGGACAGGAGCAGGGTCAGAACTGGGACAGGAGCAGGGTCAGAACTGGGACAGGATCTGAACTGGGACAGAGGCTGAACTGGGACAGGGTCTGAACCGGGACAGGGTCTGAACCGGGACAGAGTCTGAACCGGGACAGAGTCTGAACCGGGACAGGGTCTGAACCGGGACAGGGTCTGAACCGGGACAGGGTCTGAACTGGGACAGGGTCTGAACCGGGACAGGGTCTGAACCGGGACAGGGTCTGAACCGGGACAGAGTCTGAACTGGGACAGAGTCTGAACTGGGACAGGAGCAGGGTCAGAACTGGGACAGGAGCAGGGTCAGAACTGGGACAGGAGCAGGGTCAGAACTGGGACAGGATCTGAACTGGGACAGAGGCTGAACTGGGACAGGGTCTGAACCGGGACAGAGTCTGAACCGGGACAGAGTCTGAACCGGGACAGAGTCTGAACCGGGACAGAGTCTGAACCGGGACAGAGTCTGAACTGGGACAAATCAGAACTGGGACAGGGTCTGAACTGGGACTGAGTCTGAACTGGGACAAATCAGAACTGGGACAGGGTCTGAACTGGGACAGGGTCTGAACTGGGACTGAGTCTGAACTGGGGACAGGGGCTGAACTGGGACAGGGGCTGAACTGGGACAGGGTCTGAACCGGGACAGAGTCTGAACCGGGACAGGGTCTGAACCGGCACAGGGTCTGAACCGGGACAGGGTCTGAACGGGGACAGGGTCTGAACGGGGACAGGGTCTGAACCGGGACAGGGTCTGAACCGGGACAGGGTCTGAACGGGGACAGGGTCTGAACGGGGACAGGGTCTGAACGGGGACAGGGTCTGAACGGGGACAGGGTCTGAACTGGGACAGGGTCTGAACTGGGACAGGGGCTGAACTGGGACAGGGTCTGAACGGGGACAGGGTCTGAACGGGGACAGGGTCTGAACCGGGACAGGGTCTGAACGGGGACAGGGTCTGAACGGGGACAGGGTCTGAACCGGGACAGGGTCTGAACCGGGACAGGGTCTGAACCGGGACAGAGTCTGAACCGGGACAGAGTCTGAACCGGGACAGAGTCTGAACTGGGACAAATCAGAACTGGGACAGGGTCTGAACTGGGACTGAGTCTGAACTGGGACAAATCAGAACTGGGACAGGGTCTGAACTGGGACAGGGTCTGAACTGGGACTGAGTCTGAACTGGGACAGGGGCTGAACTGGGACAGGGGCTGAACTGGGACAGGGTCTGAACCGGGACAGAGTCTGAACCGGGACAGGGTCTGAACCGGCACAGGGTCTGAACCGGGACAGGGTCTGAACGGGGACAGGGTCTGAACGGGGACAGGGTCTGAACGGGGACAGGGTCTGAACCGGGACAGGGTCTGAACCGGGACAGGGTCTGAACGGGGACAGGGTCTGAACGGGGACAGGGTCTGAACGGGGACAGGGTCTGAACGGGGACAGGGTCTGAACTGGGACAGGGGTCTGAACTGGGACAGGGGCTGAACTGGGACAGGGGTCTGAACGGGGACAGGGTCTGAACGGGGACAGGGTCTGAACCGGGACAGGGTCTGAACGGGGACAGGGTCTGAACGGGGACAGGGTCTGAACCGGGACAGGGTCTGAACCGGGACAGAGTCTGAACCGGGACAGAGTCTGAACCGGGACAGAGTCTGAACCGGGACAGAGTCTGAACCGGGACAGAGTCTGAACCGGGACAGAGTCTGAACTGGGACAAATCAGAACTGGGACAGGGTCTGAACTGGGACTGAGTCTGAACTGGACAAATCAGAACTGGGACAGGGTCTGAACTGGGACAGGGTCTGAACTGGGGACTGAGTCTGAACTGGGACAGGGGCTGAACTGGGACAGGGGCTGAACTGGGACAGGGTCTGAACCGGGACAGAGTCTGAACCGGGACAGGGTCTGAACCGGCACAGGGTCTGAACCGGGACAGGGTCTGAACGGGGACAGGGGTCTGAACCGGGACAGGGTCTGAACCGGGACAGGGTCTGAACGGGGACAGGGTCTGAACGGGGACAGGGTCTGAACGGGGACAGGGTCTGAACTGGGACAGGGTCTGAACTGGGACAGGGGCTGAACTGGGACAGGGTCTGAACGGGGACAGGGTCTGAACGGGGACAGGGTCTGAACCGGGACAGGGTCTGAACGGGGACAGGGTCTGAACGGGGACAGGGTCTGAACCGGGACAGGGTCTGAACCGGGACAGGGTCTGAACCGGGACAGGGTCTGAACCGGGACAGGGTCTGAACCGGGACAGGGTCTGAACCGGGACAGGAGCAGGGTCAGAACTGGACAGGAGCAGGGTCAGAACTGGGACAGGAGCAGGGTCAGAACTGGGACAGGAGCAGGGTCAGAACTGGGACAGGATCTGAACTGGGACAGAGGCTGAACTGGGACAGGGTCTGAACTGGGACAGGGTCTGAACCGGGACAGAGTCTGAACCGGGACAGAGTCTGAACCGGGACAGAGTCTGAACCGGGACAGGGTCTGAACCGGGACAGGGTCTGAACTGGGACAGGGTCTGAACTGGGACAGGGTCTGAACCGGGACAGGGTCTGAACCGGGACAGGGTCTGAACCGGGACAGAGTCTGAACTGGGACAGAGTCTGAACTGGGACAGGAGCAGGGTCAGAACTGGGACAGGAGCAGGGTCAGAACTGGGACAGGAGCAGGGTCAGAACTGGGACAGGAGCAGGGTCAGAACTGGGACAGGATCTGAACTGGGACAGAGGCTGAACTGGGACAGGGTCTGAACCGGGACAGAGTCTGAACCGGGACAGAGTCTGAACCGGGACAGAGTCTGAACCGGGACAGAGTCTGAACCGGGACAGAGTCTGAACTGGGACAAATCAGAACTGGGACAGGGTCTGAACTGGGACTGAGTCTGAACTGGGACAAATCAGAACTGGGACAGGGTCTGAACTGGGACAGGGTCTGAACTGGGACTGAGTCTGAACTGGGACAGGGGCTGAACTGGGACAGGGGCTGAACTGGGACAGGGTCTGAACCGGGACAGAGTCTGAACCGGGACAGGGTCTGAACCGGCACAGGGTCTGAACCGGGACAGGGTCTGAACGGGGACAGGGTCTGAACGGGGACAGGGTCTGAACCGGGACAGGGTCTGAACCGGGACAGGGTTCTGAACGGGGACAGGGTCTGAACGGGGACAGGGTCTGAACGGGGACAGGGTCTGAACTGGGACAGGGTCTGAACTGGGACAGGGGCTGAACTGGGACAGGGTCTGAACGGGGACAGGGTCTGAACGGGGACAGGGTCTGAACCGGGACAGGGTCTGAACGGGGACAGGGTCTGAACGGGGACAGGGTCTGAACCGGGACAGGGTCTGAACCGGGACAGAGTCTGAACCGGGACAGAGTCTGAACCGGGACAGAGTCTGAACCGGGACAGAGTCTGAACCGGGACAGAGTCTGAACCGGGACAGAGTCTGAACTGGGACAAATCAGAACTGGGACAGGGTCTGAACTGGGACTGAGTCTGAACTGGGACAAATCAGAACTGGGACAGGGTCTGAACTGGGACAGGGTCTGAACTGGGACTGAGTCTGAACTGGGACAGGGGCTGAACTGGGACAGGGGCTGAACTGGGACAGGGTCTGAACCGGGACAGAGTCTGAACCGGGACAGGGTCTGAACCGGCACAGGGTCTGAACCGGGACAGGGTCTGAACGGGGACAGGGTCTGAACGGGGACAGGGTCTGAACCGGGACAGGGTCTGAACCGGGACAGGGTCTGAACGGGGACAGGGTCTGAACGGGGACAGGGTCTGAACGGGGACAGGGTCTGAACTGGGACAGGGTCTGAACTGGGACAGGGTCTGAACTGGGACAGGGTCTGAACGGGGGACAGGGTCTGAACGGGGACAGGGTCTGAACCGGGACAGGGTCTGAACGGGGACAGGGTCTGAACGGGGACAGGGTCTGAACCGGGACAGGGTCTGAACCGGGACAGAGTCTGAACCGGGACAGAGTCTGAACCGGGACAGAGTCTGAACCGGGACAGAGTCTGAACCGGGACAGAGTCTGAACTGGGACAAATCAGAACTGGGACAGGGTCTGAACTGGGACTGAGTCTGAACTGGGACAAATCAGAACTGGGACAGGGTCTGAACTGGGACAGGGTCTGAACTGGGACTGAGTCTGAACTGGGACAGGGGCTGAACTGGGACAGGGGCTGAACTGGGACAGGGTCTGAACCGGGACAGAGTCTGAACCGGGACAGGGTCTGAACCGGCACAGGGTCTGAACCGGGACAGGGTCTGAACGGGGACAGGGTCTGAACGGGGACAGGGTCTGAACCGGGACAGGGTCTGAACCGGGACAGGGTCTGAACGGGGACAGGGTCTGAACGGGGACAGGGTCTGAACGGGGACAGGGTCTGAACTGGGACAGTGGTCTGAACTGGGACAGGGGCTGAACTGGGACAGGGTCTGAACGGGGACAGGGTCTGAACGGGGACAGGGTCTGAACCGGGACAGGGTCTGAACGGGGACAGGGTCTGAACGGGGACAGGGTCTGAACCGGGACAGGGTCTGAACCGGGACAGGGTCTGAACCGGGACAGGGTCTGAACCGGGACAGGGTCTGAACCGGGACAGGGGTCTGAACCGGGACAGGGTCTGAACCGGGACAGGGTCTGAACCGGGACAGGGTCTGAACCGGGACAGAGTCTGAACTGGGACAGAGTCTGAACTGGGACAGGAGCAGGGTCAGAACTGGGACAGGAGCAGGGTCAGAACTGGGACAGGAGCAGGGTCAGAACTGGGACGAGCAGGGTCAGAACTGGGACAGGAGCAGGGTCAGAACTGGGACAGGAGCAGGGTCAGAACTGGGACAGGAGCAGGGTCAGAACTGGGACGGAGCAGGGTCAGAACTGGGACAGGAGCAGGGTCAGAACTGGGACAGGATCTGAACTGGGACAGGAGCAGGGTCAGAACCGGGACAGAGTCTGAACTGGGACAGAGGCTGAACTGGGACAGAGTCTGAACTGGGACAGAGTCTGAACCGGGGACAGAGTCTGAACTGGGACAAATCAGAACTGGGACTGAGTCTGAACTGGGACAAATCAGAACTGGGACAGGGTCTGAACTGGGACAGGGGTCTGAACTGGGACTGAGTCTGAACTGGGACAGGGGCTGAACTGGGACAGGGGCTGAACTGGGACAGGGTCTGAACCGGGACAGAGTCTGAACCGGGACAGAGTCTGAACCGGGACAGGGTCTGAACCGGGACAGAGTCTGAACCGGAACAGGGTCTGAACCGGGACAGGGTCTGAACCGGGACAGGGTCTGAACCGGGACAGGGTCTGAACGGGGACAGGGTCTGAACAGGGACAGGGTCTGAACCGGGACAGGGGTCTGAACGGGGACAGGGTCTGAACTGGGACAGGGTCTGAACTGGGACAGGGGTCTGAACTGGGACAGGGTCTGAACTGGGACAGGGTCAGAACCGGGACAGGGTCTGAACGGGGGACAGGGTCTGCACGGGGACAGGGTCTGCACGGGGACAGGGTCTGAACGGGGGACAGGGTCTGAACGGGGACAGGGTCTGAACGGGGGACAGGGTCTGAACTGGGACAGGGA